>NC_057847.1:53480000-53780000 GCF_910594005.1 Cervus elaphus | reverse complement strand
CTGCTGCCCACCAGGCTCCTCCATCCATGGGATTTTCCAGGCGAGAGTACTGGCGTGGGCTGCCATTGCCTTTTCTGATGGTGAATGATTTACCTCTTTGCTGCTGTGTACAGTTTTTCAGGTAAACTGTGTCTTTAGGTCCTTCTAAACTTGACAGAGAAATTCAATCCAACACTTCCAGGTACTTTATCTCTGTGTCCTAGGTGGAAAAACACACCCCAGAACTTCAAAGCAGTCTTTATAATTTAATGGTCATCACCATTTCCTCCAGAAAATGAAGTAATAGATGTGATTAAAAACAAACAAGAAGTGAAAACCAGCCCACTGACTGCTCTGAGGTGGGCAAGTAGCCGGTGCTCAGGGCAGGTAAAGTAGATTAATAACAGGCCACTCCTAAGAAGGTTTAAGCTCTTACTGTCAGAGGGTAATAATTAATGATCAAATGTTAATGGAGATACTAGGCTGTTGATGTCATTAATTCAGCTCAGTGGAGCCAGTTCTGCCCAGGACCTGCTACAGCTGTCACTGCCTTTGCTTAATTATTCCAGTGCCTTCAGGCTCTTTTTCTTTCATTTTTTTTTCTTTACCCTCCCCCACCCCCACTAACTATAGGACATTATGTTTTCACTGATGCAGAATTATGAAGAGCGTCCTGCTCCCTGGGGAGTGCCAACCCCAAAATATGTGAACACCCAAAGGCAACAAAGGAGACCCTAACTTTTTACTTAGATGAAAAGATGGAAAATGTTGAAGAAAGACCATCTTTAATAGCCCGATTGTGCTGACATAATTTTATGGTTCTTTAAGGATTTGGATGTCGAAAGTGAACTCTGAGCTGAATAAAATGTCAAAGTGCTCACCCTCTCCCACAATCAAACAAAGAGAATATAGAAAAAGTGGCGCAAGAGTGTTGGTAAAACATAATGCCGTACAATCATTCTTCCAAGAGGGAATCAGAAAGTTAACTTTGCTGGGCAAATTGAGGCAAGGAAAAACATGGTGAGGGAAATGCCACTGTGATTAAAATTCAGTTGTGGGAGTATATGAATTTGCCTGCTGTGCTTTCAGAAACTTTTTGTATTTCTTTAGCTTTGTGTCTCTATTATCTATTGCATTGCCTTAAGTTTAAGGAAAACCATTCTTTGTAAATATTGTTTGGGTCTTTCTCCCACTGGCCTGTTCTAATAATCACCACATTTTTCACTTGACTGTTTCTTAATTGGAATGGAGTGTTCATTTGTATTTTAAAAGACCCCACCTTGCGAAATGTGTAATTGAGAAAAGCTAGTTCCTTGGCTTCTAGGTATACATTCCAGTTGAGATGGGCACTATGATTTCAGACTAGGCCAATGTGTCTTATGCCTCAATGCTGGAATTCTGCTGGACTCTTCTCCCCACTGAAGCACTTAAAAAATGTGAGGCCCTACAATTTCAAATTTTTCTCTTGGCTGCACATGGCGATTTAAAATAATTGAAGCTCTTCAAATTTTTATATGCTCTCAAATTTAGAAGTGATCAGTTCTGAGCATGTGCAGTATACTATGATTTAAAATTTTTAGAGTCCCTCCAACTTACCATTAAGAATCTCAACTTGCAAGTGATAGGGGAGCCTGGACTCTAACAGTTCACAGTGGTTTAAAATGATCACTATATTCAGATGATATAGAGGTGAATCGAATTCTGGGCACTTGTGTACATTTTTTTAACTCATTGTTGAATTGACTTGTTTTTTTAGATTCAAAAGATATTATTAGGCCACCAGAAGAAGCATTTAAATAAACCACTGAAAATTTACCATAACACAATTTTACTTTCATTGCCATGAGTCCACAATGATGACCTGAATATAATCTTCATCATAAAGCCAAATGGCTAAATGCGGCATAGAAAAGAACTTATTTTTTCCTAGCTCCCACACAAAAAACAAATATATTCAGTAAAAACACCTGATACACCATGGTGACAACATATAGATGCTACAGTCTATCTTTAAAAATTATATTGCTCTTTTTTAAACAACAGGGGCTTTTTGAACTATTGCATAAATTGCTACTTTTTAAAAAGAAATCTAAAGTGCTTTAAACTGTTTTCATTACAATGCAATAACACTTATTTTTTATATTTTATTAAAATGTAGTTGATTTACAATGTTGTATTAATTTCTGCTTGTAGAAACTAACATAGCATTGTAAAGCAATTATATTCCAATAAAATAAAATAATTTCTACTGTACAGGAAAGTGACTCAGTTATATATATAATATATATTCTTTTTTCATATTCTTTTCCATTATGGTTTATCACAGGGTACTGAATATAGTTCCCTGTGCTACACAGTAGGACCTCATTGTTTATCCATTCTGTATATTACAAATTGTTACTTCTAATAGATGGTCAATTTTGGTTTTTATTTGAATATTTCAAATAAAGTGTTTTTATTAAAGATTAATTTAGATATTCATATTATATCATCTCTAAGATAAAATATATGTATTTATTTTTAAACCCATTTGTTTGAATATTTGGATGGTGAACCAAATGCAAAGGTACATAATTATGAAAAACACAAGATGGAATCCTCAAATGACTTACTTGTCCACTTGACAGTCATTAAACATTCCTTAGATCTTTTACCAAAGGATATTCTCTAAACAGGAACATTTAAACTTTTGTTGAATGCCCTGATGCCAAGATTCTAAGATGTAAAGTAGATTTATGGTTCAAAAGTTAATAACATATAAGAAGAAATCTAGTCATTAAGAAGTCAGCTAAAATTCTTAACATGTTTTATTTGTACCTATGAAAGCCACATGGATGCTCTTTTACTTGATTTAAATGAAAGTGACAAAGGTGAAATTCCAGCATATTTCTTAGTCACTTCTCTTCCTCAGCAAATGTTTTCCTTTTGATAAAAATTAGGATAAGTTGATTATGAATCTGATTTTTTAATGAAAACTTAGAGTTGGTGTTTGAAAGATCCTGAAAACTTTCTAATCTTATAAGCTATCTTTATAAATCCCTATATTTTTATTACAGCAGAAATTTAACAGGATTAGAAATAGAAAATTCTAATAATAGTTAATATGTTGTATTTGGAATTTCTGTAACTCTAGGGATTTAGGTCCTGAACTATGTAAGGTCCTACATTTGGTATAGTAGTCAACTTTTGCCCTCAAATTTATTATTAGTTTCTAAAGTTTGAAAAATTTTCTTATGTTTGTGTATTTTTAGTCCCCACAGTTACAGGGCTTGACTGAGCAACTGAGCGCACACACACACACACACACAGAGATTACAGTGCTCTTTGGTTTTAGAAGTTTGTTCAATTATTTGTGGCTGTGCTAAATTAAAAATGTTTCAGTGGACTAGAGTTATGCTATTAAAGAATTGAATTAAACCTTATTTAGGTCATAGGTAAAATGAGCAAAATTATATCAAATTAGCCTATGCTGAGCATTTATGAATGCCTAGAAATTGCCTTCCTAAAGCATAGCTAGGGCTTCCCTTGTGGCTCAGATGGTAAAGAACCTGCCTGCAATGTGGGAGACTGGGGTTTAATCCCTGGGTCAGGAAGATTCCCCTGGAGCATGAACCACCCACTCCAGTATCTTGCCTGGAAGATCGCATGGACAGAGGAGCCTGGTCAAAAAGAGCCTGGGGTCGAAAAGAGTCAGACATGAGTGACTAACACACAAAAAGCATAGCTATGCCAAAATAAAATTCTTGCTTTTAGCTATGCCAGTTTTGGAGTCTTTAGGAACTGGAAAGTTTATTTAGAAAAAGTAAAAAGTGCTATTTGCACATAGACTCTAAATCTTTCAGTAAAACAGTTCAAAAAGACATGTGATATGTATTGATACACCTTTTAAAATAAAGAATGTTATTATTCCATGTTTTAGTATTGTCTGCAGGGACAGCTGGTATTGTTTTGGAAACAATAAGGATATCAGTTACCATTTAAAAAATAATTCAGAATATATAACACCTGGCCTTGAGAGATTTGAAAGGAAATTTCTCAGGTTAAAACTCACTGACCTTTGCAATTACTTTGCATTTTTAGAGAAAGGTCAATTTAGTAAATACTTTTCTATTACATATAAAATCCTAGGAGGGAAAAAAAGGATAATTGAAGAAATATAGCCATAAAAACCTGAAGAATGACATAAAGAATATATATTTGCTTCATAGGTGTAACAGAACTTTTAGAGAAAGTCTAAGGGAAATTATCAATAAATTTGACCTCATAAAAATGAAAATAAAATATATTTCTGTACATCAAAAATATGAGAATTGGGAATACAAACCACAAATGAACATTTCTACAAGTATCACAGATTAGAAAATATCTTCAATATATAAAAACATTTCACCCAAATTTATGGAAAAAAAATAATAAATCCTCCATAGATATACAGGAAAGGGTAAAAAACAGTGAAAATGAATTATAAGTGGTTAACAAATTTATGAAAATGAAATCTGACAAATAGATTATGTTTAATATCAAATATAATAATAGGTTGAAATTAATACAGTTATAAAATTTCCTAATTCTATACTGCAAACATAAAAGAAAAAGCCAATAATTCATTTAATAAATGCTTTTGAGTATCTACAAGGTACTAAAGCAGGTCTAGAGATGTAGTGATGAACAAGACATTGACAGTCCTCTCTGGAGAGGCTTGCAATCTTCAGTGGATTGAAAGTGAAAGTGAAAGTGAAGTCGCTCAGTTGTGGCCAACTCTTTGAGACCCCATGGACTGTAGCCTACCAGGCTTCCCTGTCCATGGGATTTTCCAGGCAAGAGTACTAGAGTGGGTTGCCATTTCCTTCTCCAGGGGATCTTCCCAACCCAGGGATCGAACCCAGGTCTCCTGCATTGCAGACAGATGCTTTTCTGTCTGAGCCACCAGGGAAGCCCTTTGAGTAGATTGTAGGAATTAAATAGGCACATATAAGGTGGTGTGACAATCACTTTGCTGTCTAAAGAGCATGGACTTGGGAAACCAGAGAAAGCCTCTCAAGGCAGTGAAGTTGAGGCTCAAAAGTATAGTGTCATTCTCCTTGCTTTGCTTTTTCTCAAAATCTTCATTCAAATCCTTCAGCAAACCTCTGATTTCTACTGTCAAAATACACTGGGATCTGACTACCCTCCTCCTTTTGTATCACTCTAGACCAAACTTCCCTCACCCATTTCCTGAAATATTGTAATAGCTTCCCAGTTGCTCTCCCTGCTTCCACTCTTCTCCATTATGTTCTGTTTTCCACCCGGCATCTAGGTACTTCCAACCTGCACTACCCACAACCCTGCAGAGTCTAATATATCAGTTAGAGTGAGACCTAAAGCCTCTAAGACCTTTTCATGATTTTCTTTTGCAGTCTGTCTGATCTTAACTCCTTTGTCTTCCACCTTGCTGCTTGCTTGTCAGCCCTTCCTTTCTTCTTTTCCACAACTACACTAAGTGTTCCATCACCTCATGAGCTTTGCACTTACTGTTCTAGACACACTTCCCTTTCAAATAAAAGTAGAACTTTGTTTGCTTCCTCACTTCATTCAGGGTTCTACCCAAGAATCATATTATCAAGAATACTTCCTTGACCTTCTATTTAAGATGGCACCCTCTCTATCTCATGTAGGCCTTTACCTTACTTAACTTCTCTTCTTATCATTTATCACTTCTCGATATATTTCTTTTTTATTGTTGGTGTCCTTATCAGAATGTAAGATTATTGACATCTTGGACTATATCAGTCAAGGCTCAACTAAAGAAGAAAGACAAGTAGAACAATATCTAGTTGTCTATTTATACTTTATAAATAGACAATAGGTATAAATACTTTATATCTATTTATACTTTCTGACAGATTCTTTGCCATCTGAGCTACCAGGGAAGCCAGACTGACCCCTGTCTACCTATCTCAAGGAACTGTGTCAGGTGATGGTGGGAGCTGTTTAAGAAAGTTTGAAATCCATGATGCAGATCTTCATGAAGAAAAGATCATGGTCAGCATGAAACCCACAAGTCACAGTCACTTGTTGTCTACAGGGAGAAATATTTTGTTTTCTCTCAAGATTTATTGAGGTATAATTGACAAATAAATAGTGTGTATATTTAAGATATATAGCATCATGATTTTCTATATCTATACAATATGAAATGGTAACCAGAGTCAAGGTAATTAACACATTCACCACCTCACCTGGTTACCATTTTTTTGTGTTGTGTGTGGTGAGAATACTTAAGATTTACTCTTTCAGCAAATTTCAAGTATTGAGTATACAGCACAGTTTTATTAACTATAGTCACCACTCTGTACATTAGGTCCCCAGAATCTTATAACTGAAAGTTAATACCCTTTGATCAACACCTCCTCATTTCTTTCACTCAAGCCTTTGGCAAGTACCATTCTATTCTCTGCTTCTGTGACTTTGTTAGATTCCATTTATAAGTGATCTCACACAATATTTGTCTTTGTGTGTCTGGCTTATTTCACTTAGCATAATGTCCTCTAGTTTGATCCATGTTGTCACAAGTGGCAGGGCAAAGGACCAGAATGGACATTAAAAAAAAAAAAAAGACCCAAATGGCCAACAGTTATATGAAAAGTTACAACATCACTAATCATCAGGGAAATGTTAATCAAAATCACAATGAGATGTCTCTTCATGCCTGATAGAAGGTTTGTTGTCAAATAGACAAGTTATCCAGTGCCATGGGGTGTGGAGAAAGGGGAATGCTTGTACACCATTAGTGGGAATGTAAATTTGTATAGCCATTATGGAAAATATAGATTTTTCAAAATATGTAGATTTCTCAAAAAACTAAAAATAAAATTGTCATATGATGTAGTATTCCCATTTCTAGGTATATATTTCAGGGAAATAAAATCACTATCTCAGATATCTGCACTTCTATGTCTATTGCTGTATTATTCACAATAGCCAAGATATGGTAATAACCTAAGTGTCTGTTGATGGATGAATGGATTAAAAATGTGAAAATATAAGATGGCCATAAAGAGAAGGAAATTCTGCTATTGGTGACAATAGGCCTTCTAATGAATGAAATCAGTCCACCTAGACTATCTGAGATATTTTCCCTTATTTAAGTTAACTGATTATGGATCTTACTTATATCTGAAAACTTCCTTTACATCAACAATGAAATTAGGGTTTGGTTAAATAACAGATAACTGTACCCTTGCCAGACTGACACAACAGGAAAGCCACCAATTAGAAAGATCTCATGGGGGAACAAACAGGGCAACAGACACAAAGGGAGTTTACATTCACTCAGAAGTTTTTCTCCAGGGACCGTGGCTGGTTCCTCAGGAGAAAAATCTGGGGAGGGGAAGACAACTGGAGAGTCCCTCTCAATGGTTTAGGTGTGAAGGGTGATTGACTGCTGTGAGGGGGTGGGGGGAGGGCAGCAGGTATAAATCTGCTTTCCTGCACCCTTCTTTCCTGCGAAGAAAAAGCCTGGCCAGGAAGGAGGAGCAAATCCTCTCTTTTATGTACAAGTATTGTTTCAGGAAGAAAAGTAGAAACGAAACTTCTCTGTTCCTGGGTGGGACAGGGAACAATCTCTTAGGAATTGAGCAGAAACCTGTTGCTGATGGAGAAAAGATAAGAGGAAAACCCCTCAAACTCCCCACCCCTAGGAGGGCTGCTGGAATTCAGATTGGGTCGAGAATCATATATTTAGAGACCTTATATTTAGAGATATTTAAGTAGAGATCTGCTACTTCTGGGGGAGAGGAGAAAACTCCCATCCAAATATGACTGTAATTACAAGGCAGAGTTTTGCTGCCATAGTTGGGAGAAGTAGAAATGCTGAGAAGACCCAGGCATGGAAAGCCTACCTATTACTGAGACTGGCCCAGGACAAGAGAGAACTTCCCTGCCCTCTCCATGAGCCTAACGCTGAATAATGAGCAGCAGCAGTCCATTACTAAAGGGGAGACAGAGCATGGGGGCAGATCCCATGCGAGTGGGTCTTGTGCTATGCTGAAAGCTGATGGGAAATCAAGAACATGGAGAAAAACCATTTGGCACTCTAGTCCTCACTCTGAACCCAAAGTGACACCAGTCTACTGCTAGAGGAATGTGAAAACTGAGATATGCTGGATTTCAGGTTGACTAGCAACAACAAAACCCCAGATCTGCTCAATTCCTGACTAGATTGGCTCATAATCCCATTCTAATCACTTCATAGCAGAAGATAGATGCTCATTTCTAGGAATAAATACTGTTTTCTTCCGTCTCCAAAATATCTTCTACAAAGTGTCTAACATTTAATTATAAAAAATATAGGGCATATATTAAAAGTAACAAGAATAGACAGCCTTCTGTCAAGAGAGAAAGCAATTAGAATGAGAATTAGATATGACAGAGATGTTCAAACTATCAGAAAAGGATTAAAAAATAATGACTATTAGTATATTAGCCTGGTAGAAAATGTGAACAGTATGCAAGAACAGTTGGGAAAGTTAGTAACATGGAAACTATAAGAAAAGGTCAAGCGGGAATGCTGAAATGAAAACATGGTATCAGAGATGAAGAGTTGACCTGATGGACCCATTATTAGACTGGACACAGCCTAGGGAAGAAAGTTAAACAGTGGACAACAGAAATTATCCAAGCTGAAAGACAAAAAGAAAAAAAAAGAATGAATAATAAACACAATTGAACTTAAAATCTGCACAACATTGTATAGTCTAATGTATGTATAATTCCAGAGGGAGGACAGATAGAAAATTGAGCAGAAGATACATTTGAAGAGTAAACTGTCTGTGAATTCCCCCCTCCCCTCAAAGAAGTAAGAGATTGAACCACAAATTTGAAAACTCAAAGACTGGTAAGGAAGATAAATACCAAAATATAACAAAACCAAACAACACCTAGACATGTCAGAGTGAAAGTAATGAAAACCAAAGACAAAGAGAAAATCTTTAAAGAAGCTAGAGAAAAAAAGAAACATTACATACAGAAGAAGAAAATTAAGGATTACACCAGAATGTTTATCAAAACTATGTAAGCCAAAACTCACTGAATTAACATCTTTAAATACTAAAGAAAAAAATTGTTGACTCAGCATTCTATACTGAGAGAATATGAATTTATTAACAATGTGCCAGCACTCAGGGAAATAAAGAGGAAGTTCTTAGGTATTATAAAACCAAATGGAAACTTGTGTCTACACACGTACACAAATAAAGAGCAGACGTAATGATAAAACCTAAGTTAAATTTAAAAGATTTAAAAATATTTAATCATTTTAGAAGATAACAGACTGCCTAAAGCAAAAGAATAAAAATGTATTATTGGGGAGTATAAAAGATGTAAAAATAGATGTTTGACAAAAATAACACAAAGAATAAGAAGAGGGAATTGGAAGAATATTGCTGTAAGAATATTATGCTAAGCATAAAATGGTATAACATTATGTAACAATAGATTGTGGTAAATTAAAAAGGTATGTTTGCAAAACCTATGGCCAGCCCCCCACAAAAAAAGAGGTATGACTAATAATCCAATAGTGGAGATGAAATAAAATTATAAAAATATAATTGGCTAATCCAAAGAAAGCAGAGAGAAGGAGAAAGTAAAGAACAACTTTAACAAACAGAGTATATTGAACAAGATGATAAAGATGTATTCTGAGCTGAAAATAAACTTTAATTCATGTAAAAAAATTGAAATTACACAAAGCAGGTTCCAGGGCCACAGTGGAATTAAACTGTAAACCAGTAGGAGAATGATATATAGAAAATTCCTAATGTTATAAAATTAAACAATGTTCTTCTAAAAAACTCAGGTAGCAGAAAGGAAGCCACAAGGGAAATTAGAAGATATTTTGAATTGAATGAAAATGAAAACAGGATATATCAAAATTTATGAGACTAAGTCAAAGCATTGATTAGAGGAAAATTTATAGCATTAAATTCTTTGATTAGAAACCAAAAACAGTTTCAAAACAATAATATATGCTTCACCTTAGAAAAGTAGTAAAGAAAGTGCCAATCAAATCTAAACTAAGAAGAAGGAAGAAAATAGTGAAGATAAGTAAAGAAAAACAATAGAAACAGCCAATAAACCCAAAAGCTGGTTTTCGGAAAAGATAAAATATATAAACCTCTAGAAAATTGATTAAAAAATTTAAAAAGATACAAATTACCAGTATTTGGAATGAGAGGACATCACTACAGGTAATTCAGACCTTAGGAGGGCAGTAAAAGAATATTATGAACAACTTTATGCCAATAAATTGATAACTTAGATGAAATGGGTAAATTCTCTAAAAAAACAGAAACTATAAAAATTTATTCCAGAATAAATAGATAGCCCTAGTACATCTATACTTATTAAAGGAATTAAATTCATTGTTAAAACAGTCCAAAAATAAAAATTCCAATATTTTATGGTTTCATAGGTGAAGCCTATTAAACACTTTTGGAAGAAATAATATTAATTTTATTAAAAATTTTCAAGAAAATAGAAAAGGAGGAAAACTTCCCAAATGATTTTATGAGCCTAGCATTACCCTGATAACTAATAATTGAAAAAAAAGAAAACAACAATGGAGCAAAACTACAGAATACATTTATTATTGAACATAGGCACACAAATCCTTAACAAAACTTGAAAATTAAACCCATCCATATATATAAAAGTTAATAAATTGTGATCTGAGGAGAAGCAAGTTTAGTTCCATATTTGAAAATCAGTCAATGTAATTTACACAATATAATTTACAACATTGAAAGACAGATTGAAGGACAGAAACTTAATGAGCATCTCAGGATACAGAAAAAATATTTATATTTAACATCCATGAGGGCTGAGCACTGAAGAACTGATGTTGTTGAACTGTGCTGTTGAAGACTCTTGAGAGTTCCTTGGACTGCAAGGAGATCAAGCCAGTCAATCCTAAAAGAAATCAATCCTGAATATTCATTGGAAGGACTGATGCTGAAACTCCAATATTTTGGCTACCTGATGTGAAGAACTGGTTCATTGAGAAAGACCTTGATGCTGGGAGAGATTGAAGGCAGGAGGAGAAAGGGATGACAGAGGAAGAGATGGTTGGATGGAATCACAGACTCAGTGGACATCAGTTTGAGCAAGTTCCGGGAGATGGTGAAAGACAGGGAAGCCTGGCGTGCTGCAGTCTATGGGTTCCCAAAGAGTCAGACACGACTAAGTGACTGAACCACATCCATTCATGACAAAATTCTCAGGAATTGAGGAATAGAGGAAAACATCCTCAATCTCTTTAGAGAAATTTCTTATAAAACTACAGTTAATATAGTACCTAATGAAGAAGAACTAGAGAGGCTCTTGATGAAAGTAAAGAGGAGAATGAAAAAGTTGGCTTAAAACTCAACATTCAGAAAACTAAGATCATGGCATCCGGTCCCATCACTTCATGGCAAATAGATGGGGAAACAATGGAATCAGTGACAGACTTTATTTGTTTGGGCTCCAAAATCACTTGCGGATAGTGACTGCAGCCATGAAATTAAAAGAAGCTCCTTGGAAGAAAAGTTATGACCAACCTAGAGAGCATGTTAAAAGGCAGAGACATTACTTTGCCAACAAAGGTCTGTCTAGTCAAAGCTATGTTTTTTTCAGTAGTCATGTAGGGATGTGAGAGTTGGACTATAAAGCAAGCTGAGCCCTGAAGAATTGATGCTTTCGAACTGTGGTGTTGGAAAAGACTCCTGAGAGTCCATTGGACAGCAAGGAGATCCAACCAGTCCATCCTAAAGGAAATCAGTCCTGAATATTCATTGGAAGGACTAATGGTGAAGCTGAAGCTCATCATCAGTTTGGCCACCTGATGCAAATAACTGACTTTTTGGAAAAGACCCTGATGCTGGGAAAGATTGAAGGCGGGAGGAGAAGGGGATGACAGAGGATGAGCTGGTTGGATGGCATCACTGACTCAGTGAACATGAGTTTGAGTAAACTCTGGGAGGTGGTGATGGACAGGGAGGCCTGGCGTGCTGCAGTCCATGCGGTTGCAAAGAGTCGGACATGACTTAGCGACTGAACTGAATTGAAGGGTGGAAAGATGAATTCTTTAAACCTAAGTTCTTGAACAAGTATAGGATGTCCATTCTGACCACTCCTATTAAAAATTCCTAGCCAGTGCAATAATGCAGTAAGAAATAAAAGGTATACAGATTAAACACAAAGAAATAAAACCATTCCTATCTGAAGACATAGTGTCCACATATTGCACTGTTGTTATTGTGTTAGTCGCTAAGTCATGTCCAACTCTTTTGTGACCTCGTGGACCTTTATATAGCCCACAGGCTCCTCTGTCCGTGGAATTTTTCAGTCAAGAATACTGGAGAGTGTTGCCATTTCCTCCTCCAGGGGATTTCATAACCCAGGGATTGAATCTGAGTCTCTTGCTTGACAGGCAGATTCTTTACCACTGAGCCCTCTGGGAAGCCCTGTGTCCATACAGAAGGGCCCAAATAATCTACAAGAAAATTGTAAGAACTAATAAGTGAGTTTAGCAAGGTCTCAGGATACAAAAATCTGTTGCATTTCCCTGCTTATGAAATTTTCAGAAAAAAGTTGGAAATCAAATTTTAAAAAAGCAGTACCATTTTAAATAACATTGAGAAACATGAAACACTTATGGATAAAACTGGAAAGTCATTTGCATTATTTGCATGCTGAAAATTAACAGCACAGTTGAGAAAAATCAAAGACTCCAATAAGTGGGGTGCTCATAGATAGAAGATTTAGCATGGCTAAAATGTCAGTTCTCAATTTGATCTACTGACTCAATGTGATTCCAACAAAAACCCTAGCAGGAGTTTGTGTAGAGATTATCAAGTTGATTCTAAAATGAAGCAGAGGTCCTAGAATAGTAAAAATAGCTTTGAAAAAGACAAAGTGGATACCACTTCATTATTTAGAATCCATCTCTAATTCTACAGAAACTCACATGTATAGTTTTGGTGAAAGGTCAGACATATAGATCACTGGAACAGGATGGAGACTCAAGAAATAGAGACATGGATGGCACGATAATTCAATGGAAGAAGGATAGTTTTTTCAATATGTGGTATTGAATACCCCATAAAGTGCTGGAAATTAATGTCAACGCATTTCTCATGCCATTTATAACAATTAACTAGAAATATATATTAGATCTAAAGGCGCAACCTAAATCTGTAACATTTCTAGGAGAACACATAGGAAGATTATCTTTGTGGCCTTGGATGAGGAAAATATTTCTTAGACAATACACACACACACAAAAATCACAAGAAAAAAAGGAATAATTGAGATTTCTTCAGAAAAACTTCTCTTGTTTATCATGTTAAGAAAAATAAAAAGATAAGTTCCCACCTGAGAAAAAGATATTTACAAACCACATTCTTGGTAATGGAATTGGATTCAGAACTATTGTATAAAGTCTTACAACTTAATAATAAAAAAACAGCTAACCAATTTTTTTAAAAAGGCAAATGAACACTTTATCAGAGAACTACAAATGCAAATAAACATATGAATTGATTTCCAGCATCATTAGCTAATAGAGAAATGCAAAATAGAACCTCAATGAGATACTGCTACACACTTACTAAAGGGCTAAAAGATAAAAACTAACAAAAAGTAACAAAGTGCTGAAAAGGATGTGGAACAACTGGAACAGTCCTATGTTGCTGATGGGAATGCCAAATTGCACAGCTACTTTGGAAAGTAGTTTTATTTTAATTAATGTATTTATTGGCGGATATTTACTTTACAGTATTGTGGTATACAGTATTTTTTGCCATACATCGACATGGGTCAGCCATGGGTGCACATATGTCCCTCTATACCACCTCCCTCCCCACCCCATCCCTCTGGGTTGTCCCAGAGCACTGGCTTTGAGTGCCTTACTTCATGCATCAAACTTCCACCGGTCATCTATTTTCAGTTCAGTTCAGTAGCTCAGTCTTGTTCGACTCTTTGCGACCCCATGGACTGCAGCACGTCAGGCCTCCCTGTCCATCACCAACTCCCAGAGCTTACTCAGACTCATGTCTATAGAGTCGGTGATGCCATCCAACCAGCTTATCCTGTCGTCCCCTTCTCCTCCCGCCTTCAATCTTTCCCAGCATCAGGGCCTTTTCCAATGAGTCAGTTCTTCACATCAGGTGGCCAAATATTGGAGTTTCAGCTTCAGCATCAGTCCTTCCATTGTACACTCAGAACTAATCTCCTTTAGGATGGACTGGTTATGGTAATATCCACGTTTCAATGCTATTCTCTCATATCATCCCACCCTCATCTTCTTCCACACAGCCCAAAAGTCTGTTCTTTACAACTGTGTCTCTCTTGCTGTCTTGCCTATAGGGTCATCATTACCATCTTTCTAAGTTCCATATATATGTGTAAATATACTGTATTGGTGCTTCATTTCTGACTTGTATTTCACTTGTATAATGGGCTCCAGTTTCATCTGCCTCATTAGAACTGACTCAAAAATGTGTTCTTTTTTTTTTATAGCTGAGTAATACCCCATTGTGTATATGTACCACAACTTCCTTATCCATTTGTCTGTCGGTGGACATCTAAGTTGCTTCCATGTCCTAGCTATTGTAAACAGTGCTGCGATGAACATTGGGGTACATGTGTCTCCTTCAATTCTGGTTTCCTCAGTGTGTATGCCCAGTAGTGGGACTGCTGGGTCATATGGCAGTTCTATTTCCAATTTTTTAAGGAATCTTCACACTGTTTTCCATAGTGGCTGTACCAGTTTGCATTCCCACCAACAGTTTTGTAAGAGGGTTGCCTTTTCTCTACACCCTCTCCAGCATTTATTGTTTGTAGACTTTTTGATGGCAACCATTCTGATCTGTGTGAGATGATAGCTCATTGCAGTTTTGATTTGCATTTCTCTGATAATGAGTGATGTTGAACATCTTTTCATGTATTTATTAGCCATCTGTATGTCTTCTTTGGAAAAATGTCTGTTTAGTTCTTTGGCCCACTTTTGATTGGGTTGTTCATTTTCTGGTATTGAGCTGCATGAGCTGCTTGTATATTTTGGAGATTAAATTAAACATATAGTTGTTATTTGACTTAGAAATCCCACTCAAGGCTTTTACCCAAGAGAAATGAAAACATATGTCTACACAAAGCTCTAGGTGAATATTTATAGTAGTTTTATTCATATTCTCCAAAGCTGAAAACAACAGTAACAACATTTTCTTAATGTCCATAAACTACTGAAAGTACAAACAAACTGTGATGTATCCACACAATGTATTACACAGCAAAAAAGGAACAAAGCACTTTTGCAGCAACGTAGATGAATCTCACAAGCATTATGTTAAGAGAAAAAATCCAGATACAAAGACAAACATACTGTATTATTCAATTTACATGATATCAGACAAGTAAAAACTACTGGGGCAGATAACAGAGCAGTGGATACCTCGGGTTGGGACAGGTGAAGAGATTAATGATATAGGGGGCACAAGGAAATTTATGAAATAATGGAAACATTCTAGATTTTGATTCTGTTAATGGTTACATATCTGTAACTTATAAAAATAGGCATCTAAAAACCTGATGGTAAAAATACAATTAAAAATATTAAAAACTACATGAAACTAAGCAATAGTTTAAGATGTTGTCCTATATAGAATCACCTTTTTCTGCTATTTCTTGAAAGCAAGGTGGGAATGAACTGCCAGCTTTTAAAATAAGAAACACTTTTAATACCTCTTTGTGATAGAGGTGTTGAGTAAAGCATCATCAAAATATTCATTTTAAGAGAATATTATTTAAAGGTCTTGTCTAAGACTTTAAATTATTTATGATGAGAAATTTATTTGTGCTGTAAGAGTGGATAAAGGAAAATTTTTATAGTACAGGAACTAATTATATATTCTAAAATCAAGGCTTGTTTGCTGTGGCACATGGGAAAGTCATACCTTCCATTCAAATTTTTGAAAGACACTGGTATTTGTTTCTGAAATACTAACAGACCAGATTGTTGGGAGAAATATCAATAACCTCAGATATGCAGATGACACCACCCTAATGGCAGAAAGTGAAGAGGAACTAAAGAGCCTTTTGATGAAGGTGAAAGAGGAGAGTGAAAAAGCTGACTTAAAACTCAACATTCAAAAAATGAAGATCATGGCATCTGGTGCCATCACTTCATGGCAAATAGATGGGGAAACAATGGAAACAGTGGAAACATCTCCAAAATCACTGCAGATGGCGACTGCAGCAATGAAATTAAAACACACTTGCTCCTTGAAAGAAAAGCTATGAGAAACCTAGACAGTGTGTTAAAAAGCAGAGACATTATGTTACCTACAGAGTCCATCTAGTCAAAGCTATGGTTTTTTTCAGTAGTCACGTATGGATGTGAGAGTTGGACCATTAAGAAGGCTGAACACTGAAGAATTGATGCTTTTGAACTGTGGTGTTGCAGAAGACTCCTGAGAGTCCCTTGGACAGCAAGGAGATCCAACCAGTCCATCCTAAAGAAAATCAGTCCTGAATATTCATTCAAAGGACTGATGCTGAAGCTGAAGCTCCAATACTTTTGGCTACCTGATGTGAAGAGTTGACTCATCAGAAAAGATCCTGATGCTGGGAAAGATTGAGGGCAGGAGGAGAAGGGGACGACAGAGGTTGAGATGGTTGGATGGCATCACTGACTCAATGGACGTGAGTTTGAGCAAGTTCCGGGAGTTAATGAAGGACAGAGAAGCCTGGTGCTGCAGTCCATGGGGTCGCCAAAAGTTGAATATGATGAGGGACAAACAACAACAACATAGCAGAAGTTGTAGCTATGTTCATTTCAGGTAAAAGTTAACATCTGTACTCTGAGCTGTTGAAAAACTGTTCAACCTAAAAGGTGAGAGACAAGGGCTCTTCAATAGCAAAGATGAGGCGAGCTTGGCTTTTCTGGTATGTTATTATTAATATCTTTATATGGTCCACAGTCTATTTATATGAAAATAGTCTAGCTGCAGCAAAAATCAGCAGAATCTATTATCTTTATCTTTCTAAAAAGTGCACAAGACACTCAGTAAGAAATACCTGGAGTACTTGAAGCAAAAACTAATCAATGTTAGAAATTTAGTTTTCTTCATTTGTCAGTATCTAGATATCCTTGAAATTCCATCTGTTTGGTTCATCCTGCCAAGCTCTTACTTGCTTTGCAGCCATTGGCTTGAAAATGAGTAATGGCAAGAAGCAGAACAGAAAATAACTTTTATTTTTGCAAGTGATGATTAAAAGTATTCGTTTACCAAATGGGATCCCATAATTCAGTTCTTTCTGCTGCAGTATATCTGTTAGGGTGAGGGAGAGGATCACTGAAGACATATCTGGTCATGGTGGGAAATTACAAAAATTCCACATTTGCTTATCCTGTGGTCTTTTAATTGTAACATCCATTATTTATTTTTTTATTACCAGGTATTTTGTATGCATTCTCTCATTTATTTCTTACATTTATGTATGGTAGGCATTTTTGTGTCTATTTTACAGATGAAGAAATGAACATTTTCAAGGGATTATGTGACTTTAATATTGTCATGGAGTTAATAAATAGTGAAGTAGAGATTCAAACATGGTTCACACTCTATGCTCTTCTCATTTTGCCACATGCGTATTTATCTGTTAGTTGACTCTGCTGGCCTTTGATGCTTTGGTGACCTTTCTTGCTCCATTAGCTTTGATGATTGCCAGCACACCATCCTAGTTCTTAATCACCTTATGCTTGTAATTCGGCAATAAGATCCTAGTTCATTTTTGTTCTTCAAAGGACTCTTCAATTTGTTCTATGTACTTGTACCTCTACACTTGGGATTCTAAAACATCCATTCCATCATGACATTTTTGAACTCAAATATGTAATTGCTCTCCTATTGCATGATGTCCTTTCTTTTCTACTTTGCTTTAAAGACCTGATATCACCTTCTTGCATTGTATTCATCCTTGTATTTCACTGTCCTCAGAAGCACACCTTACTCTGGTCAGGTGAAGCTCTCTGTCCTCAGAAGTCAGTCTTGTGCTCAGATTCTTCACTCTTCATTCTGTGTCTACCTTCCTACGTGCCTTTTAGCCTCTCTCAGTTGTATCCAACACTCCAGGCCTATTTTAAGTCTTGGCTCTTCCAGTACTTTTGTCTTCTCCCAGTTATACTCATCTTTTCCTTTAAGAATTCTGAATGTATTTGTTTTGGGAATGGGTAGTTAGCTGTTTCAAAGAATTTTAATGGTTTTAAATTAGGTAAATTGCCAAATTATAAATGAGACTTGTCATAAAGTAATTACTGTTGTAAAGACATATCTTCTGTCCTACAGAGTGTTTTTGAGGGGGATGAAAAATTAAATATACTAGTGTATTTTCATCAATATCAGAATTATATATTCTGAGTCATTGGCTACTTTTTAAAATCAATTTTTGATTAGTAAACTCCTTGGACCCTATACTTAGGAAAACAGTGCCTTCAGTAACTTGCATTTTGTAGAATATGATTGACACAGAAGTAGGCAATAGTCTGTGGTCTCTTGTTACTTTTGTTTTTAAATTCCCTTAAACTATTTCCCAATGATTAAAGCCAGGGGCTGCAGGGCCCAGCATGACAGCCTGTGCCCAAGAGACCCAGACTAAGGAAGCAAGCCTTCTGGATGATGCGGACTCCTTGAAGTCTGGGTGAAGTATGCCTGGGACCTCAGGTCCATCCTCACTGGCAGGTATTGCCTAGAGTACCCAAGATTCCATATCATTGCTCTTTTCCCAGGAATAAAACACACCATTGAAGAAGGCTAAGTCATTTCAAAAGGTTTGAAATGCTGTGGAGAAGGTGAAACACAGAACTTGGAAATTATCTGAGTTTTAACTGTTATGGAGGCACAAGTGCAGCAGGATGTGCATGGGGCCTTTTGAAGGAGGTCGCCATTATCTTCATCACCTCCACCATAGTTTGGCCTCAGGTCAAATAACAGGGAGGGAATACAGCCCAGCCCATCAACAGAAAATTGGATTAAAGATTTACTGAGCATGGCCCTGCCCATCAGAACAAGACCCATTTTCCCCTACAGTCATTCTCTCCCATCAGGAAACTTCCATAAGCCTCTTGTTCTTCTCCATCAGAGGGCAGACAGACTGAAAACCACAGTCACAGAAAACTAACCAATCTGATCACGTGGACCACAGTCTTGTCTAACTCAATGAAACTATGAGCCATGCCATGTAGGGCCACCCAAGATGGATGGGTCATGGTGGAGACCCATGACAAAACGTGGTCCACTGGAGAAGGGAATGACAAACCACTTCAGTATTTTTGCCTTGAGAACCCCATGAACAGTATGAAAAGGCAAAAGGATAGGACACTGAAAGATGAACTCCCCAGGTCAGTAGGTGCCCACTATACTGCTGGAGATCAGTGGAGAAATAACTCCAGAAAGAATGAAGGGATGGAGCCAAAGCAAAAACAATATCCAGTTATGGATGTGACTGGTGGTAGAAGCAAGGTCTGATGCTGTAAAGAGCAATATTGCATAGGAACCTGGAATATTAGGTCCATGAATCAAGGCAAATTGGAAGTGGTCAAACAGGAGATGGCAAGAGTGAATGTTGACATTTTAGGAATCAGCGAACTAAAATGTACTAGAATGGGTGAATTTAACTCAGATGACCATTATATCTACTACCGTGGGCAAGAATTCCTTAGAAGAAAAGGAGTAGCCATTACAGTCAACAAAAGAGTCCAAAATGCAGTACTTGGAAGCAATCTCAAAAATGACAGAATGATCTCTGTTTCCAAGGCAAACCATTCAATATCACAGTAATCCAAGTCTATGCCCCAACCAGTAATGCCGAAGAAGCTGAATTTGAACGGTTTTGTGAAGACCTACAAGACCTTCTGGAACTAACATCCAAAAAAGATGTCTTTTTCATTATAGGGGACTGGAAGGCAAAAGTAGGACATCAAGAGATACCTGGAGTAATAGGCAAATTTGGTCATGGAGTACAAAACAAAGCAGGTCAAAGGCTAACAGAGTTTTGCCAAGAGAATGCACTGGTCATAGCAAACACCCTCTTCCAACAACACAAGAGAAGACTACACATGGACATCACCAGATGGTCAATGCCGAAATCAGAAAGACTATATTCTTTGCAGCCAAAGATGGAGAAGCAGTATATAGTCAGCAAAAACAAGACCGGGAGCTGACTGTGGCTCCTATCATGAACTCCTTATTGCCAAATTCAGACTTGAATTGAAGAAAGTAGGGAAAACCACTAGACCAGGTATGACCTAAATCAAATACCTTATGATTATACAGGGGGAGTGACAAACAGATTCAGTGATTAGATCTGATGGACAGAGTGCCTGAAGAACTATGGACAGAGGTTCTGACACTGTACAGGAAGCAGTGATCAAGACCATCCCCAAGAACAAAAAAATGCAAAAAGGCAAAATGGTTTCTGAGGAGGCCTTACAAACAGCTGAGGAAACAGATGCAAAAGGCAAAGGAGAAAAGATATACCCATTTGAATGCAGAGTTCCAAAGAATAGCAAGGAGAGATAAGAAAGCCTTCCTCAGTGATCACTGCAAAGAAATAGAGGAAAACAGCAGAATGGGAAAGACTAGAGATCTCTTCAAGAAAACTAGAGATACCAAAGAAAAAGTTCATGCAAAGATGGGCACAATAAAAGACAGAAACAGTATGAAACTAACAGAAGCAGAAGATATTATGAAGAGGTGGCAACAACACACAGAAGAACTATATGAGAAAGATCTTCATGACCCTGATAACTACGATGGTGTGATCACTCACCTAGAGCCGGACATCCTGGAATGCAAAGTCAAGTGGGCCTTAGGAAGCATCACTATGAACAAAGCTAGTGGAGGTGATGGAATTCCAGTTGAGCTATTTCAGATCCTACAAGATGATGCTGTGAAAGTGCTGCACTAACTATGCCAGCAAATTTGGAAAACCCAGCAGTGGCCACAGGACTGGAAAAGGTCAGTTTTCATTCCAATCCCAAAGAAAGCCAATGCCAAAGAGTGTTCAAACTACCATAAATCACACTCATCTCACACACTAGTAAAGTAATGCTCAAAATTCTCAAAGTGAGGCTTCAACATTACGTGAATCATGAACTTCCATATGTTCAAACTGGATTTATAAAAGGCAGAGGAACCAGAGATCAAATAGCCAACATCCGTTGGATCATTGAAAAAGCAAGAGAGTTCCAGAAAAACATCTACTTCTGTTTTGCTGACTATTCCAAAGCCTTTGACTGTGTGGATCAAAACAAACTGTGGAAAATTCTTAAAGAGATGGGAATACCAGACCACCTGACCTGCCTCTTGAGAAATCTGTAGGCAGGTCAAGAAGCAACAGTTAGAACTGGACATGGAACAACAGACTTGCTCCAAATCAGAAAAGGTGTATGTCAAGGCTGTATTCTGTCACCCTGCTTATTTAACTTATATGCAGAGTACATCATGAGAAATGCTAAGTTGGATGAAGCACAAGCTGGAGTCAAGATTGGCGGGAGAAATATCAATAACCTCAGATATGCAGATGACACCACCCTTTGGGCGGAAAGTGAAGAAGAACTAAAGAGCCTCTTGATGAAAGTGAAAGAGGAGCGTGAAAAAGCTGACTTAAAACTCAACATTCAAAAAACTAAGATCATGTCATACAGTCCCATCACTTAATGGCAAATAGATGGGGAAACAATGGAAACAGTGACAGACTTTATTTTTTTTTTTTTGGCTCCATAATCACTGCAGATAGTGACTGCAGCCATGAAATTAAAAGATATTTGCTCTTTGGAAAGAAAGTTATGACCAACCTAGACAGCATATTAAAAAGCAGAGACATTACTTTGCCAACTGAGGTCTGTCTAGTGAAAGCTATGTTTTTTCCGGTAGTCATGTATGGATGTGAGAGTTGGACTATAAAGAAAGCTGAGGGCTGAAGAATTGTAGCTTTTGAACTGTGGTATTGGAGGACGACTCCTGAGAATCTCTTGGATTTGCAAGGAGATCCAACTAGTCCATCCTAAAGGAGATCAGTCCTGAATATTCATTGGAAGGACTGATGTTGAAGCTGAAACTCCAATACTTTGGCCACCTGATGTGAAGAACTGACTCACTGGAAAAGACCCTGATGCTGGGAAAGATTGAAGGTGGGAAGAGAAGGGGATGACAGAGGATAAGCTGGTTGGATGGCATCACCGACTCTATAGACTTGAGTTTGAGTAAGCTCTGGGAGTTGGTGATGGACAGGGAGGCCTGCAGTCCATGGGGGTCACAAAGAGTCAGACACGAGTGAGTGAGTAAGCTGAACTGTAAGCTTATTCTATCAGGACAGGTGCATTTACAATCATGTGGACCTCTAAGAAAATAATTTTTTGATTACAAATACAAAGTTCAAGTCATTTCCCTCACACTTATGTTTCTAAGACCAAAACAACTCATGAGAAAAATCCTATCATTATATTACACTGCTGCATCTTTCTCCTGCCACCTGTCTATTCCCTGGATTTCCTATACTTAAGGACACTATGGATGTGGTCTGTGGCTGGCACTGAGGTTCTTTCTTGATAGAGGATAGTGCTGACACTGATGTATACCCACCAGACTCTAGTAATAAAAAGTTTACCAATCCAAACGGAAGGTGTGCCAGCACAACCACATTTTAAGCTCATTAAACATCTCCAGTTATTTTACAAAAGGACTTGTTTTCAATAAAACTCCAAATGCTTTCTATCCCAAGTACTTCCCTTCTTTAATATTTTTAAATGAAGTCAAGGAAATTTCATCCATGTGTACTTGCTTTCAGTATATTTATTGAGTCAACTATTGTTTGTAAAGATCAATATAATATTGCCCCTTTCAAAAGCAGGGCCCCAGATATGATTTTGAAATGTTTCGCTCCTGTTATATGGGAACTTAATTTTTGTTCATTCTTGCTTGTAACCGAAGGCTTAGGTTATAGTCAAAACTAGCATTTTGAATTTCTCCTTCATCCTCTATATTATTTCCATGTGAAAAATGCATGTAGTATACAATTGGAAATATTTTCAGGTTAGGAATAGCCTTAAGTAACCCACTCCAACTTTATTCTTCCATGCAAAATTTACAAGGTCATTTGTAACTAAACACTGCTGCTAACATACTCCTAACTGCTCAGTACTTTTTCCCTACATTAAGTTTTTGGAACCCTATGCCCATTTAGGCCAATAGATTATATACAATACACCAGAAACAAATGGGTGAATAATAAATTATCATTCTAGACTTAGAACTTGAAAATGTTTTTATATTTAAACTGTTATACCATATCTATTACACAGTTATTGTGTGAAATACAAAAAGAAAGGTTTTTACTATGAATACATTTGTTTTAAAATTATCAATTTACATCATTTTAATATATTAAAGGAGAAAAAATTTAAATGGTTCATGTACCTTCTAGATAAGGTTTAGATATCCACTTAAATTATTCTAGGTGGATAAAATAATCTGATCTCTTTCATCCTCTAAATAAATGAAAATTCATTTTTGTTTTCACATCATGTTAATATAATGAAGGGCTTGAAATTACACCTGTAGTGATTTTTGCATTTCAAAGTTGTGGAACCTGTCAAACTTGGTAAACAAAACCTTATTATTTAAGCCCTGAACTATCCAGAAGACAACTCACAGCTAGTTAAGGTTCTGTAGGGGAATTTGCTATTTAAAACTTTTCCAGGGAAGAAAAGAGTCTCAAACCATGTTGCGATGGATGAAAGAGCTGCATACTGACCTGATAATATGGAAAATTAGAGAATGTTTGTTTATGCCAAATGTGATGGTGAGTTAGAAAAAGGATTCTGATTTTAAAATTGCAGTTTGAATTCTATCTCTTCTGAGGAAGAACTGTGCATAAGGATTTTTGTTGTACCTCAGATTTTCAAGATTTATTCTAAATATGTATGTACAAGCTATAATAACTTTGGTGGAATCATTATAACCTACTAGGTAAATGATATTTAAAATAATCAAGTTGTTCTTGAAAGGTAGATTCTAATAAGCCCAAATAAAATAAGTGCAGTGAGTTGGATCAATAATAATCAGTAGTGTTTTGAGTACTTGATGAGTATTTGCATAATCTGCATTTCAAAAAGTCCACATATATGCAACATCTTTAGAACATTTAGTCTATCATGCCATCTCCTTGTATTACTTCCATTAAAAAAAAATTTGTTATAAAAGGAAATTAACAACTTTTAAATAAAACTTGTAGAGAAAAATCTCCAAAGCTGGGAAACTCAAAGTGAAGGCTAACACTTAATTCCTCACTTTTTCTGCTTATTTCTATGTGTTGGAGGGATCTCAGATCAGTATGGTATGAGCCATATGTGCTATAATAACGAGAGACAATGGGACAAGTTACGGATGGAGTGTCGGCTTGGTGTCTCTCTCCCCAAGCTCCTTTCTCTCCTGTTTAGTGCAAACACAGAAGAAAAGCACTTTTTAGGTGTGTAGTATTGTGATTTTGGTGCACTACAGTCTCAGTTGTCTTGGTCATAGTATCAGATGACTTAAAATCTCTGTTTAGAAAATGAAATAAAGCTCAGTCATCTGGAGTTACCATGTGATTGTATTACCTGGTTAAACATGTTCAGCTGAATTATTAATTTTCTGTCTTGTTAAGTACTGGGTTCATGGCTGGAAGTGAAAATGCATGCAATATAAAAATATGCTGGAAAACAGTTGTAAAACCATCATTAGGTCTCAATATTGCATGACTTCTTGTGAGACAGAGTGACACGTTTCTTAAAACAGGATCAGCTGTCATTTTCACAGGTTTATCCAAATAGTTTATATCATAAATTACATATTCTAAAAAATTAGATGATAGAGGGTCAAATAAGATAATTTATGTACACCAAATGATGAGCAGACAGGGGCATGATGTACTTATCTGGGAAAAATTACTCAATATTATCATAGACTCTTGGTCCACACTGGAGAATTCTTTTCTAACACTTAGTTTAGAAACCATTGGGATTGCTTTTATATTGAAAAGTCATGGCTTCAGTTTACCCCTAGTGGCTCAGACAGTAAAGAATCTGCCTGCAAGGCAGGAGACCTGGGTTTGATCCCTGGGTTGGGAAGATCCTCTGGAGAAGAGATTGGCTATCCACTCTAGTATTCTTGCTTGGAGAATTCCATGGACAGAGGAGCCTGGCAGAATCATGCACAGTCCATGGGGTTGCCAAGAGTCAGACACAACTGAGCAACTAACACTTCACTTTCAATCAACTTCACTGTATGGTTGTTACAACGTGGAAAGTGATAAGAGGTCTTTGAAGATGAGTATATAAGAAAGGAATAATTATTTGTTATTGTTTTTTAATTTTTTGGTACATTCCATGTTAACACAGAATGTTTTTCAGTTACAAGTTGAAAATTTAATTTGGAATAATAAATATGAAAACATTTATTAGAGACATGTAAAACAGAATCAGGTGAATAATAAATTCACTCTTCCTTTCTAGGAGATTTATTGTTAAATTTGGTATAGTCCTACTGTCTATACTAGAAATAGAGTTTCTATTTTAATGTTGTAAAAAGTTCAATCCCCTCCCCCTCCATTTTTAACTTAAAAAGTTGGTCAGGTTTAGAGAGAACACTCTAGCAAGGAAAAAGTCAAAAGTCAACTCACTAGTTAGCTTTCTGCACACATTACATTCTAAATAAATACTTCTGCAGTGTCAAAGAACAGAATTCCACTTACTGATGATGAACAACAATGTACTTAAATTATTGGAAATGTTTGTGAATAAGCTCATTTTTAAAGGTCAGCAATCCCCCCTAGGGCACTAAAAATATGAAGTTCAGTATTATTGGATTGAAGAAGGAATTAGATATACTTTCTACCTCACAGATGAAAATAGTAGAAAATACTTGAGAAGGTCATCAAATTTTAAGGATAGTAACTGGATAAATCATCTTCATCTTTCTGAATTTCAGTGCCCTCATAAAAAGGAGAAAGAAATATTTACTTTTAGGGTTGTGATGAGGATTACACAGGCACCTTATTCATGTGCCAAATAAAGTTCATTGAGTATTAGCTATTACCACCATTATTATCAGCATTATCATTGTCCCCACCTTCATTTTAACCATTATCAACAGTATTAGCCTCACTGTTTATGAATGTCCGGTTCTATGATCACTTCAGTAGTTGTTCTTTGACTGTTCAATATTTTTAGGAAGTATCCATCTTCATTTAACAAGAGTTTCCAGAAATCATGAAGTAATTTGTTCTACAGATATTGGCTTAACACCTATAATATGCTGGATCAGGGAATATCAGACCCTTCACTGCCCTCATGGAACTTATTGAATGTATATAAATATATATCTGATCATAGTGCAGATAATTTCCATATTATAACTGTACTGACAGGAAGCCTGGCATGCTGAAGTCCGTGGGGTTGCAAAGAGTCAGATACGACTGAATGACTGAAAACAACGATGATGACAACTATACTAAATGCCACAAAGTACAGGTATAGGGATGTTTTTATAAGAGCATAAAATGGGAAGTTTGGTCTAGTCAGGGAAGTCATGGAAGGCTTCTCCAAGGAAGTGACATTGAAACCGAGATCTGCAGGAAGAATTGACTGAGACAAGAGCGAAAGTATTCAGCAGGGGGGATATCATGTAAGGCAAGAAGAAACATAGTATGTTATGGGAACTGAAAAAAGCTATGTGTGCCAGAAGCAGACAATATGGGAAGGAGAGTGTAGGCAATATGCTACTGAGCTGTGTAGAGAAGAAGCCAATAAAAGTCTTAGTATCTAAGAGCCTGGAAATTAGTGAAGTGTCTTAGTCACTGAGTGATATAATCACATTTAGTTATTTATTTACTTTTGTTACTCTGACTTTAGTGGGGTCTTAGTTTGAATTGGGCAGGATTAGAAGTGGAAAGACCAGTTAAAGAGACTATTTTGATGGTTTGGACATGATATAATGGTAGCTTGAATTAAAGATAGTGGCACCAGAAATGAACAGAAATGGATGACTTCTGTAGAAAATTAGAAGGAAATTTTACTGATATATCTGATAGATTGGTGATATGGGGAAGAACTGGTGAAGAGAGCTCTTAAGAATGGCTCCCAGGTTTTTAACTTGCATAACTGGATCACTGTTGGTGACATTAAGAAACATTGGGAGAAACCCAGATTTATTAATAGAATAGACAACTACTCCGATGAGATCAGTTCTGAACAACTTAAGCATGTGATTCTGTAAGAGACCTGAGTGAGCATGACAAGGCAGTTGGTTACCTGGAATGGGAGGTCTAGTTTGAAGAGTTAAGTTTCTGATTTATCTACATAAAAATTACTTGAGTTTCAAAGATACTGTGTGGGAACAATGTGTATAGTGATAAGAGAGAGGGAAGAGAATGGGTCAGCAGATAGGAGGATGAGACTATTTTTTAAAAATTAATTTTTATTGGAGTAGAGTTGCTTTACAATGCTGTTTTAGTTTCCATTGTACCGTGAAATGGATCAGCCACACATATACGTATTTCCCCTCCCTTTTGGACTTCCGTCCCTTTCTGGCCAACACAGTGCAATTTCTTGTGCTATATAGTATGTTCTCATTAATTATCTACTTCATACATAGCATCAATAGTGCATATGTCAATCTCAATACCCCAGTTCTTCCCATCCTCCCTTCCCCCTTGGTATCCATACATTTGTCCTCTGTGTCTATGTCTCTATTTCTGCTTTGCAAATAGGATCAACTATAGACCATTTTTCTAGATTCCACACATATGCATTAATATATGATATTCATTTTTCTCTTTCTGACCTACTTCACTCTCTATGACACTTTCTAGGTTCATCCATGTCTCTACAAATGACACAATTTTGCTCCATTTCATGGTTGAGTAATATTCCATTGTGCATATGTACCACATTTTCTTTATCCATTTTTTCCGTTAATGGACGTTTAGGTTGTTCCCATGTCCTGGCTATTGTAAATAGTGCTGCTATGAACATTGGGGTGCATGAATGTTTTTGAATTATGATTTTCTCTGGGTATGTACCCAGTGGTGGGATTGCTGGGTCATATGGTAGTTCTATTTTTAGTTTTTTAGAGGAGCCTCCATTCAGTTTTCCACTTAGAAAAAAAGAAATGGTCAGAGTAGAAGGGAAACCTTGACATGTTATGGAAGCCAAACGAAGTGAGTGTTCCAAGAAGAGATTCGGAAAAAGTGGCCCATGTTTGTCTTTTAGAGGTTGAGGAAGATGAGGATTAAAAAGAATGTCAATTAAATTGATCAGTTTTATTAGTGTTAATTAGATCTTTGTCATTGGTAACTGCAGTGGAAGCTACTTCCACCTAGTGTGTGTATATTGCAGAAAAGGAGCTGCAAATAGAGTGGTCTGGGCTGATAGCTGTGAGGAGATAAGAAAAGAGAAATAACTATTTTATACAACTGTTCAGAGAAACTTGGGGCTGTTTTCAAGGTTTTATGGTTTTTTCCTTTATTCTAGAGATTTTAAAAAACATCTCAAAAATGAAATTTGATTAGCTCTTTCTCTCAAAAATTTCCCATATGAAGACCACTGTGATAATTTGTCAGAGCTTTATTTTAAAAAATCATCTCTGACAATACATATGGCTCTAGGTTGCCACTGAACTAATCATGTACAGACTGAAATTTTAACTTCATCCTATTAATAACCAATCTCAATTCATGATTAGATAAACTATATTTCAGTGTAATTAACTATTCTGTTTATGAATCCATTCAGTCGCTTTTAAAATAGGAACATAAACTTTATGTCCTGGTGACTCATAGTCCTAGCACAGAAGTCATAGACTAAGCCCAAGCTGACCACTTGGAATTGGTCAAATCAATTATTATTATTGGGCACTTACTTTTAGACACACCCAGTGGGTTTTTTGTACACTTTGGTGTTATTCTTATAGAATATTTTGAGAAAAAAAGGAAAGGAGAAAATAAGTGTAGAAACACCTGAAATGAACTAAGAATGTTTCTTAAAATTCTGTAATTTTTAATATTTTGGGTTCTATAAAGTTGAGAGCTTCATATTTTGAGGTTCATAAAACATATTCCCCCTCATATAGAATCATTACTTTTCAAGAGAAAATTTACTTGAAGATATATCTCTTCCTTGACTAAATGGAAGCCCAGGTTAGATAAACAATTCAAGTTTCATGTTTAAAAGTAATCCCCTACTTCTGGGGCTGTCAGGCCTATCAGGGGAATAAAATGCAACCACAACAAGGATTTGTAGCAGTTCAAAATTTTTGCGGTGTCCAGTGCAAACAGAATGGCAGTGTGTAAGCTTCTCTTAAGAGGAGAACCCATTTTTGGATTCGTTCTCCAGCTCCTTCCCTCTTTGGCAGCACAGAGATGTGATGCTGCAATTTCTAGCACTGTTAAATCAGCAGGGATATCTGCAGCTAATGGTTATGCCTTCTATTCTGCAGTTTGACTAAATGAATGGGCTGTACTGTCAGTTCTAATGACTTTGGAAAAGAGAGGCAGCCTACTGGTCCCCTCATGAAGCATTATGTTAGAGCTCATCATATGAAACAAATATCTTGATCCCCGCTTCAAACTAGGGCAGCTCATGCCTGCAAAATTCCAGTGAGAGATGGAAGTGTCCCACATATTGTGGCAAATTTCCCATAATGTCCTGCAAATTGCAACACAGTTCGTGGGAAAAGTAGGAGGGAAATGATCTTCCTGCATGGGGATAGCTCATGTGGGAAGGCTAATCCACAGGTTCCAGCAAGAATGGAGAAATACATCTGGTACGTTTTTGAAGCACATCATGGAATGGTTATTTTGTATCTCAGTTTTACACATTGGGGAAGTATTTGGAATGAATGCATTTCTAATAGATGACTCTCAACTCTGTGTTTATACATAGCACCTTTTTGCTATTAAGGTTTCTTTCCAAAAGAATGGTTGTAGCTGGGGCAATACTTGCATATGGCTCTTTCTCCAAGCTGTAGATTCTTAAAGCAAATAGCATTGACATCACAAGTTGATGGCAAGCTAGTCCTAAATGCATCAGCTTTTAAAAGGGCGTTCCCCCAACAATTTAATTGGTGAAAATATTAGTATAAATTAAAACATGTGGGGAGACAGTATGTTTACACTTTCCTCCTAGGCAACAGGAGAATCAAATGTTAGTGAATAAATGAATTTTCTATTGTCCACTCTTACTGTCCTTCTGTTTACTTCTCCTGTACAAGAGGGAAATTAGATTTCTAATAGTTTTATTCCTAGGACCCTACAAAAACTTTGTCATTCCCCTAGTAGGATGAATGTAATAAGTAACCATTTATCCTTTTTGTGCTTGTTCTTTCTGAACAAGGGCAGCTGCTCTCCACTGAACACTTTTACCCTCCCAAGCTGAGTTTGACATAATTACTGCACTGGAGCTAAGATTCATAATCTGATTGCCAATGTCAATGGAAATGAAGGCTTTCACGAAAAACAAAACCTGTTAAGTATACTCAAGGCTCAGCATCAATCCCACTCATGAGTAATTAAAATACCAATTTATGATGCATTTGTCTTTTACTGGTATATCTGGAAAAACTGTAGATTTTTTCTTTGGACATAAATGCTTGAAGGAGAATAAACTCTAAGGACAGCTGCACAGATGCAAATTTTGAATAAGGATTTAATTCTACAAATAATATTTTGAAGTGTTTGCTATGTGTAAGATAGGCTAACATAAACTGAAATAGTTTTTTTTTTTTTAATCATATTTAAGATTTCCTTAGTCCTAAGTTAGAAGGAATCTTGGTGACTTAAATTGGTTGAATTCTCTGTTGATTCTTTTTGTTTGTATCTGGGGATTTGGTTCAAGATTGATCCTTAGAGGAGGGAAGAAACTCTTATGCTCTGTGTACTTTTTATGTTTCAGGGTCTGTGTAGGAGCTCTATTTATTCCATTCATTAACCCTATGAAATAGGTATTGTTAACTTCATTTAAAGATGAGTCTTACATACATGGAGTGACTTGTCTAAGACCACACAATCATTTAATAATAGAATAAGGGTACACAGGAGAGCCCAGAAAAAGAGCTACAATGGCTGGGGAGGAAATTGTTTTATGACCTTGTCAAGTTGTATCAGTAGGAGTCTGTGTGCCATATGTAAAAGTAGCTTCTAAGGGTGTTAAGTCGAGGAAGAAAAATAGATGATTAGATTGGGTCAACTTTATTTACATAGTTGCCTTTACCTATGTTTGGAGATTCTTTATGTTGGCTCACCCGCCTGAGAATAATATAAATATGGTGGACTGAAGATTAGACTCAAAGATGGCCTAGTGTCAATGAGAAAGAAATGTTGGAATTTCCCTGAAATGCTGTAGTGAAAAAGAGTTCAAAGGCTTAGAGAAGTGTGAATGTTGGGATGAGTACATTATACAGAATCTGCTTATCTACCCACTCACCATGCTCCCTAGAAAAAGCCCCCTTCAGCTGAACATTCAGTGATGCATTGACAAGGAAAACTCCAGCCTCTGTAGTGGCTGTCCTCTGCAGGCTGGTGATCTTAGTGGGAGAGGCCATACTGGTACTAGACTTCCATTTTTCAATGGAATAATGAGACCACAGGATAGAAGAGGCTGTGTGTCAGTGCTTAACTAGCAGAGACAAGATGAGTGCAACACCTGGATAAGCTGCAAAAAGAAAGTGGCGGAGTATTTGACCCACAGGAACTTGTGGTAATGATTCATCTATCATGGAATGCGTAGAAATGAAATGGATATACAGTTTACTGGATATGTGTTGCTTCTTTTATGTGGAAAAATTTTAGTGGGCAGAAATTTGACTCAGGTCACCAAGGTGAGCATGCAAGTTCTCATATCTAATTCCTAGACCTAATTAAGCTTGCAGATTTAGAACCACCAAGTTTGTAGTAATTTGTAACAGCAGCACTAGGAAACTTATACACAGCAAAATGCAAAGTTATAGAAAGAAATAGGTGAAAGATCTGCTGTGAAAGTTGACAGAAAAGTGAACCACCAATTAATTTCTCTGTTAATCAGTACAAGGACATGAATATAATTTAAAACAACCAAATCTCTGTTTTTAAAGATGAAGCTTTGGTGGTTATTGCTTAGTCGCTAAGTCATGGCCAACTCTTTTGCAACCCCATGGACTGTAGCCTGCCAGGCTTCTCTGTCCATGGGAGTTCCCAGACAAGAATACTGGAATGGGTTGTCATTTCCTTCTCCAGGGAATCTTCCTGACCCAGGGACTGAACCAGCGTCTCTTGCATTGTCAGGAGGATTCTTTACCACTGAGTCATCAGGGAAAACTTGAGTATTTGATTATAATGAAGGGATAGGGATCTGAGAGCTGCTGTATGGACATAATTCTGAAAGATGAAAAAAAAGAAAAAAAAAATTTGAGGAAAGGCTGGGCCAATACCTGAAAAGTAGTGTGTTCCTCCAGAAGAAAGTCTTTTTGTTGCTTTTATTTCAGTTCTTATGTCTTCCCAAAGGATTAGTTGAGTTCAATACTCCAAAACTGATTCTAAGAAGGGAACTGGAGTATCAGACCTAAGGCTATCCCTGGTCTTATCTCTCTCATTTTACTTCTCACTCCGCATTTGCTGTTATTTTACTTTCTTTCTTTGGAAACTTTCTTCTTCCCACCAGGCAGATAGACCTCAGGCTTTTGTCCTGGCCTAGGAATACTGGCGGAGAAGCAATGGCACCCCACTGCAGTACTCTTGTCTGGAGAATCCCGTGACCAGAGGAGCCTGGTAGGCTGCAGTCCATGGGGTCGCTAAGAGTCGGCCACGACTGAACGACTTCACTTTTTGTTTTCACTTTCATGCATTGGAGAAGGAAATGGCAACCCACTCCAGTGTTCTTGCCTGGAGAATCCCAGGGAGGGTGGAGCCTGGTGGGCTGCCGTCTATGGGGTTGCACAGAGTCGGACGTGACTGAAGCGACTTAGCAGCAGCAGCAGCAGGAATACTGGGCAGATGTCTTAAGTTTACGGACAAATACTCTCACCTTTCCTTTCAGAAAAGATGGTCTCAAAACCAGCCCATATTGCAATCAGTGGTAAAATCTAAGATTTTAATGTGAGCTTAGACGACATCATAGGTCACTCAGTATACTTTAGTTTATTCCTCTGTTTAGCTTCTGAGAAAGGAGCTTCCCATTTGTCCCACTCAGCCAACTAGAGTTCTGAATCTGCTTAGTCATTGGGACCAAAGTTCAAGTGAATAATGAAGGTTAACTTGCCTTGCTCTGCCATTTTTATTTATACATAGATTTCCATAGGGACACGGTGGGAATGAGAAGTGGCTGGGCCAAGACAAGATTTACATATTTCTTGGCTTCTATATTAACAGTATCCCTTAAAAGCCCCTCTTTCCACAACATCTAAAGTGATGTACAATATGAAAATTTTACTTTATCCTTGTTCAACGTTTTGTTCCAGAGTACTATAGATTTTACTCTGGTTTGCCCATTTTAAGAAGAACATAATAGAACAGGAAAAATGTATAGAAAAAAATGATATATTTTAAATTTACAAGTTGAGTCATTTATTCATAAGAGTCTCATCAACATGAATAGTGCTATAGTAGGTTTACCATTTAATTTAAATATGCTTTTAAGATTAAAACAGTTCATAATGAATAGAGATTTCTAATCTTTATATATATATATAAAATTATATCACAAGCTGTAAATGTATAAACACAAAAACATTTTATATATTTTTCATAATTGAGTTAAAATATCTCTTAAAGTTAATACTTCTACTCTCTGTGTATTTCAGTTTACTAAAAAAAAACTAAGGATATATTTTAAAATTATACATGCAATTCCCTCTCCTAAGGTTATATTCTGCTTCATCCTTCATTTTAATAACACCTGGAAATTCATTTCTTGAAAGCTTTTTGAAAGGCAGCTTTCCCTACCTTAACTCCTAAAGTTTCCAGTATAAGCATTAAATTTTTGTATTTTTAATTTAAAACAAGAAAAAAAAACAAAGTAGTATTTCTATTCCACTTGATGACACAAATAATTTGATGAAGAATATAACTTCTACACATACATTTAGGGAATCTGACTTCCTCACAATAGTCTCTTTCTCAAACAAAGAAAATAATTTATCATTTCTTAAAGATTGTCTTCATTTCCCTCCAGTCAGACGTCTGAGATTAATATCTATCTATCTTCCCTCCCTCTCTCTTCTTCCATCCTTCTTGGTCTTCCCTCCCTCCATCCCTCCTTTTCTTTCTTTCTTGCCTTTCTGTCTCTCCATTTTTTTTTTTTAATTTTTTATATTTTGTCTGCTTGCGAGGCTTTTGGGATCTTATCTTGGTTCCCTGATCAGGGATTGAGCACCTAGGCCCTCTGTAGTAGAAGTGCCAGTCCTAACCCCTGGACTGCCAGGGGATTCCTAAATTCCTATTGCTTTCTTTCTTTAGTATTTTTTCCATAGACAGCCTTTTGATCTAAAGTAACTGGGTACGCAGGTAAAGTCACTTCAGTCATGTTGCAATCTTTGTAACCCTATGAACTGTAGCCTGCCTGGCTCCTCTGTCCGTGGCATTCTCCAAGCAAGAATACTAGAGTGGGTTGCGATGCCTTCCTCCAGGGCATCTTCCCAACCCAGGGACTGAATCCATGTCTCTTATGTCTCCTGCGTTGGCAGGTGGGTTCCTTACCACTAGCGCCACCTGGGAAACTCTAACGAATTGCTAGCAAGGTAATTTTTTTAAGCTTCACTTAAAAAAAAAAGAAAAAGAATAACTATTCATGGGTTCCAGTTCTGAGTTCAGTTCAGTTCAGTTCAGTTGCTCAGTCGTGTCCGACTCATTGCGACCCCATGAATCGTAGCATGCCAGGCCTCCCTGTCCACCACCAACTCCCGGAGTTTACTCACACCCATGTCCATTGAGTTGGTGATGCCATCCAATCATCTCATCCTCTGTCGTCCCATTCTCCTCTTGCCCTCAATCTTTCCCAGCATCAGGGTCTTTTCAAATGAGTCAACTCTTCGCATGAGGTGGCCAAAGCACTGGAGTTTCAGCCCTGAGTAAGATGGACTAAACATACTTCAACCTGTCACTCACAATGAATACAGCTGTAAAACCTGAACAGAATGTATAGAACAACTCTTTGAGGTTCTCACTATAATGTAAAGTACCAATGACCCGTCAATGAGTTTACCATATTTTTCCCCTTTAGTATACCTTACCCTGGATCCAAGTAGTCAAATACATGGAAGTAAGCATCAGACTAAGAGAGAGAACCTGGGGTGAAGCCTTCCAGGTCAGGTTTCAAGAGAAAGAAAGAAAGAGATATTTTGGTAGCAGCAGTGGTGACTGCAAGGGCCCACAGGTGCTTCAGACCTTGAGGGATATGAACATTTGATACTTTGTTTTCTTTGTTATTCTCTGTCCTCCTGTTGCTTGATCTGAAATAAAAGGGCAGCCACAGGACATTAGTGTCAGAGTAGTTAACTAAAGCCCAAGATTTCTGTGGAACTAAAAAGGGAGTCCCAGGGCATCAGAAAGTATCAAGAGGGATCATAAATATATAACAATAGAGAAAGCAATCCTATTAAATTATTTATGAACTTCTGGACTCACTTGAGCTGCATGTGCATGGATCTAATTTATAAGATTCTTTGAGAATGGAACTAATTGGTGGGCAATTGCCCATGTCTTAGTCTGGCCACTGGGTGGCAAACACACAGGACAGGTGGAAATAGCACTTGAAAGGCATGGGAAACTGGAATGTATCTTGATACCACAAACCACAGATGGCTAGTCAGAACATGGGGCCTGAACCCAAGTGGGTTGATTGCCTGCTAAAGCAAAATATCAACATTTTCCATGAGATTTAAATAAGACTTTGAGTCTCATATGATAATGTTCAAAGTGTCTGGAAAATAATGGATAATTAATTGGCAAAAAGAATCCCACTTCACATGAGAAAAGACAATGAACAGATAACAATGCTGAGATAATTAAGCTGTTGGAATTACCTGACAATGACAGTAAAACAGCTATTATAAAAGTGCTCAAAGAAGTAAGAATGAACACTATTTAAGCAAATGTACAGAAAGTCTAAGCAAAACCTCAAAGATATTCAGTTCAGTTCAGTCACTCAGTAGTGTCCAACTCTTTGTGATGACCCCATGGACAGCAGCATGCTAGGCTTGCCTGTCCATCGCCAATTCCTGGAGCTTGCTCAAACTCATGTCCATTGAGTTGGTGATGCCATCCAACTATCTTATCATCTGTCGTTCCCTTTTCCTCCTGCCTTCAATCTTTCCCAGCATCAGGTCTTTTCTAATGAGTCCGTTCTTTGCATCAGGTGGCCAAAGTATTGGAGTTTCAGCTTCAGCATCAGTCCTTCCAATGAATATTCAGGACTGATTTCCTTTAGGATGGACTGGTTTGATCTCCTCGCAGTCCAAGGGACTTTCAAAAGTCTTCTCCAACACCACAGTTCAAAGGCATTGATTCTTTGGTGCTCAGCTTTCTTTAAGGTCCAACTCTTCCCTTGTGGCTCAGCAGGGAAGAATCCACCCGCAGTGTGGGAGACCTGGACTTGATCCCTGGGTTGGGAAGATCCCCTGCAGAAGGGAAAGACTACCCACTCCAGCATTTTGCCCTGGAGAATTCCAGGGACTGTATAGTACATGGGGTTGCAAAGAGTTGGATATCACTGAGGGACTTTCCCTTTCTTTCACTTTCTCACATCCATGCGTGACTACTGGAAAAACCATAGCTTTGACCAGATGAACCTTTGTTGGCAAAGTAATGTCTCTGCTTTTAATACGCTCTCTAGGTTTGTCGTAGCTTTTCTTCCAAGGAGCAAGCATATTTTAATTTCATGGTTGCAGTCACCATCTTCAGTGAATTTGGAGCCCAAGAAAATAAAGTCTGTCACTGTTTCCATTGTTTCTCCATCTATTTGCCGTGAAGTGATCAGACTGGATGCCTGATCTTCATTTTTTTTAAATGTTGAGCTTTAAACCGACTTTTTCACTCTCCTCTTTCACTTTCATCAAGAGGCTCTTAGTTCCTCTTCATTTTCTGCCATAAGGGTGGTGTCATCTGCATATCTGAGGTTACTGATGTTTCTCCTGGCAATCTTGATTCCAGCTTCTGCTTCATCCAGCCCGGTATTTCACATGATATATTCCGCATATGAGTTAAATAAGCAGGGTTACAATATACAACCTTGACATACTCCTTACCCAATTTGGAAATAGTCTGTTGTTCCACGTCTGGTTCTAACTGTTGCTTCTTGACCTGCATACAGATTTCTCAGGAGGGAGGTAAGGTGTTCTGGTATTCCCATCTCTTTAAGAATTTTCCACAGTTTGTTGTGATCCACACAATCAAAGGCTTTGGTGTAGTCAATAAAGCAGAAGTAGATGTTTTTCTGGAATTCTCTTGCTTTTTCTATGATCCAACGGATGTTGGCAATTTGATCTCTGGTTCCTCTGCCTTTTCTAAATCCAGTTTGAACATCTGGAAGTTCTCGGTTCATGTACTGTTGATATTAACAATTACCAAATGGAAGTTTTAGGATTAAAATTATAAGAACCCAAACTCTGCAAAAAAAAAAAAAAATTAGCAAACAAAACAGAAACTCTTCAATAAACAAAGAAATAAAAGTCTTCATTATATGAACTCAAGAGCTGATTGGAGATGAAAGAGCAAACAGTGAACTTGAGGATAATTAAGTAGAAATTATGAAATCTAAGAGAAAAAGGAGAAAAAGAAACAGGAAACAGAGCCTCAGGGCAATAACAAAGTGTCTAATATTCATGTTATAGGAATCCTAGAAAATGAGGAGAAATGATTTACTAGAGTAAAAAATATTTGAAGAAATATTAGCTGAAAATTTCCCAAATATGCTGAAAGAAACTTAAAGATTCAAGAAGCTCAGTAAGACTAAAACAGGATAAACTCAAGGAAATTTAGACCAAGAAACACTAATCAAAGTGCTAAGAACTAACAACAAACAAAAAATATCTTAAAAGCAGCCAGAGAAAAACAATGTTTTCCTTACAGGAGATTCAAATAATTGCAGATCTCTCATCAGAAATCTTGGAGGCCAGAAAAAAGTATATGAACATTTTTGTAAGAAATGTTGAAATGCTGAAAGTGAAGAACTGTCAATCTAGAATTCTATAATGAGGGAAAAAAATGTAGTTCATGAATGAAAGTGAAATAACATTCTCATGTGAAGGAAAGCTAAGAACATTTGTGTCCAGAAGATCTGTGTCACAAGAATTGCCCAAGGAAGTTCTCAAACAGGAGGGAATTATACCAGAAAGCAACATGGAATAGGTGCAATGAAAGAAGAGCAAAAAGAATTGTAAATATTTGAGGAAGCATAATAGATACATCTTTTCTCTAGTTCTTTAAAATATTGTTGGGAATTGAAAGCAAGAATTATAACATCATCTGAAGGGATTCTTAATGAACATAGATGTAATATATAAAGCCATTAAAGCATAAAGGGGAGGGGTAAAGTGATCTGATATCTACATTACATTTCAAGTGGTAAAATAGTCATTCTAATTAAGCAGTTAAATATGTACTGTAAATCATAGAGCAACCACTAAAAACAAACAAAATATACAAAGAGTAATTTAAAAATCCACTGGAATAGAATACTAAAAAATATTCAAATAATGCAAAAGAAGGGAGGAAAAGGACAAGAGAGAATCAACAACAGAGAGGAAAACAAAACAATACAATGGTAGAGCCTAAATCTAAATACGCCAAAAATGATCAATAAATGAAAAGTTCAACTGCCAAAATTAAAAGACAGACTTTAGAATGGATTAAAAATATGACTCAACTACATGCTTCCTACAAAAAAGCTCATGTGAAATATAATGATACTGGTAGGTGAAAAACTATCAGGATAGAAAAAAAACACATAATAAAAACACCCTCTTGTTGTACCTCACATGGTAGAAGGGGCCAAGAAGGTCTGGGGAGTCTCTTTCTTAAGAGCTCCACCTTCATGACCTAAGAATCCCCCCAAAGGCTCCATTTCCTAATATGTCATCTTTGGGGGTCAGGATATCAACATGTGAATTTTGGGGAATCATAAACATTCAGACCATAACATTCCTAATATAATTACATTCACAACTCTATCTTTGCTCATTTCTATAATTTCAAAGGATTACACCTTGTCACATCATTCTTAGACAGTATTACCGGCCTTTATTTTGTAAGATGTGGTGCTGTTCTTTTCCTTTACTGCCTCTCACTTTCTGCTGCCCCGATTCTATGTCAGTCATGCCCTTATTTAAAAGATGTTTAATTGTTTATTTATCTTAGTGTGGGTTTATGGGTTCTTCCTTTGCTTAGTTATTAAATACTAACGTTATTTTGATGCTCAAATTTAGCTAACAAAAGAAAAGTCCCATGAGATGTTCTTTGATATATTCTCATCATTCTTTGAGAACTTCCATTTTCTGCCATGTTGAAATGTTTCAGGCTTATCTTGCACTTTTCTTGATGCAGCCTGGAATTTACCTTGAATTCTTGGACAATGATATTTGAAAATGAAGTTCATGGTACTAAGTCTGCTCATTGTCCCTTGTAGGTATTATTGTTTCTAGGTTCTCTCAATAGTCATAACTAGGGAATAGATGTATGATCTCCCTATAGATATATATACATGTGTACATATATGTGAGCTTCCCAGGTGGTGCTAGTGGTTAAGAAACCCACCCACCAATGCAGGGGACGTAAGAGACATGGGTTCTATCCCTGGGTTGGGAAGATCCCCTGGAGGAGGGCATGGCAATTCACTCCAGTATTCTTGCCTGGAGATTCCCATGGACAGAGGAGCCTGTTGGGGTACAGTCCATGGGGTCGCAAACAGTTGGACACAACTGAAGCAACCTAACACTCATGCATGCATGCACATAAAAGCACATACATTTATTTTAATATACATATGTATACATGTGTATCCACATATATGTATGTTTACATAGAGATAAAGATATGTGTATCTTTTATGTATATCATTTATAATGTATATATTATAAAGGAAGCATCTTTATATGTAATATAATTATAAATGCATATATACATGTTTTTACAAATATATTTAAGATTATGGCAATACTGATATCTACAATCCTAATTCAACATTATAGATGTTATTGCACTTTTATATTTTTGTACTTTATAGGATAGACTTTCTATTCTGTAACACATAACAGAAGTCTTCTGTCATTTGTACACATGTTGATTCTAAAAACTGAAAAAACAATGAACACATTTTAGACTGTTATTGCAGCTTAATTATTCATTGTAGAGACACATAGTGCTTGTTAGGATCACTTTTATTTCTTCACATTTACAGATCCAATGCAGTTATCTCTCTACTATTCAAAAGAGCATGTTTCCAGGGATAAATTAAACAAGTTTTCTCTTTAATACCCTCAACCAATTAACTTTATTAGATCTTCAGGTTCTCTCTTCATCAGTGATAATGCTGATTACCTGCCCAAATTCTCTCACCCTCAATTCCCTGTGAGCATCCACTTTTTTTTAAGCCATTGATCTCTCTGCTCCAGCTTGGCCTGGGAGTACACATCAATGCTCCTCTGAATTAAATGCACAGTTTCCTAACCCTTTCAGGTTTTCTTTTTTCATTTTGGTTAATATAAACACTAGAAAGGGCCTAAACATTTTCTGAATGTTTGAATGTTGGTAAAATGTCTTTGTTTTTTCCTATGATAAATTGACTTTTTACGCATGGCTGTAGATATTAGGTTAAAAATACTCTTCCATTGTTTTTTAGCATCTTGTAATGCCAATGAGAAATCTGATACTAACCTGATCATTATTTCTATTAATAAGTGACTCTGTGAACATATTTAGGATCAGACCTTTATTCTTAGTGTTCTAACTTTTCATACTAGCAAGTCTAGGTGGGGTTCCCTTTTTATTCACTCTGTTGGGCACCTGGCAGACACTTTCAGTCTTACTCTTGACAGCTCTAAGGTTATATTTTCTATGGTTTCCTTCCTTCCCTCCTTTTCGTCTGTTCTTCCTCTGATCTCTGATAGTTACATGTTGGAATTACTGGTTAATCCTTTATATTTAAATGTTTTCCTCTCTTATATTAACTATGAGAGGACATCTTTTTTTTTTTGTTTGTTTTATGCATTCCTCTACTTTTCTAAAACTTTTATGAACTTTTTTATTTGCAAAAACATTAAAAATTATTTTGAAGAGCTCTAATTATTTACTTGTTCCTTTTTTATATCATTCTATTCCCTTTTAAAAAATTACATCAAGGCTCTCAGGCTATTAATCAGTGTGCTCACACACACAGAATAATTGCCCTTTTTCTCCCCAAAGAGATCATTCATTCTTTTTTTGAGAAGAACTGTTTTTCTCTATTTGTATATTTTGCCTGGGGGTTGAAAATGCCCACTGCTGAGAGTGTTTTGGGGTACAGTTTTTCGGGAAAGAATCATCCTTCAATGCCTCTTGGTTCTGGCCTACTAGCTTTTTCTCCTCCCTTCTCTCCATCCCACCTATGGTGGGAGTTCAGACTTTTTGAAATTCTGCATTGCAGATTGCTTTTCTTCTAGACTGCATATCCTTTGTGCATATTCTAGGGTTTGGTTGGCCATATGGCTTGTCACCTATTTTGCTTTTGCATGTGTATATATATTGTATTTTGTTGTTATTTACACGTCCATTTACCCCATTTCTTGACATCTGTTGAGTCACAATGTCTCACAACTGATGATGTTTTAAAACATATTAAATGTGTATTACTTTTTTTTTTTAAAGGGGGCCTCAGGTCAATAGATAATTAACTCACACGTTCTGTACACTATCTTGAATCAAGTTCCTTTGGTTTTCATGTTTTAAATTTTCTAGCAAAGCAAGTAGCCATGTGATCCCAAGTCACTCTGATTGGTGCTTTTGTCATGAATAAAGTCTAACATAGCATAGTATGTTTAACACTTTTTATCTTTGTTTATGAAGAAGTTGACTAAGAGATACTATAATAGAGTAATTATAATGTGTAGAAAGTGTTCATGCAGATCATGAAAAGGAAAAGTTTAAATAACTAAATTGAAGGAAAAATTATTTTTCTTCATTAGTATGATTACTTAAATTTATATTAAAAAGAAAAATTCTTGGGAAACTCCGATCTGAGACAGTTATGGGCAATAATTCCCTAGAGTTGCTATACTCTAGATCTAGATCTAAACCTAATTTCCTCTGTGAAATAAGTTTGAGAAACATGGTATGTATTTCTTTTCGTGAGTAATAAAGGTCATTAGCATGTTAAAGACTAAAAAAATCCTATAATTGAGGCTCATTAATATTACTTAATCCAGTTTATCCCTATTTTTTGATTACAGATTTTTTTTTTTTTTACCAAATTTGTAACCTCACGGTAGAATTCATATTTCAAGACACATTTTTGGGTTGTGCTGGCCTAATGGAATAAATAAAACTTGGTTTTTAGTCATGCTGCTGCTGTTGCTAAGTCGCTTTAGTCGTGTCCGATTCTGTGCGACCCCATAGACGGCAGCCCACCAGGCTCCCCCGTCCCTGGGATTCTCCAGGCAAGAACAATGGAGTGGGTTGCCATTTCCTTCTCCAATGCATGAAAGTGAAAAGTGAAAGTGAAGTCGCTCAGTCGTGTCCGACTCTTAGTGACCCCATGGACTGCAGCCTACCAGGCGCCTCCGTCCATGGGATTTTCCAGGCAAGAGTACTGGAGTGGGGTGCCATTGCCTTCTTTAGTCATGATTTTGGTATAAAATAATAGTAAGACTTTTATTCTCACTCCGTATTTTGTTCCTGTCTCCTATTTTGTTAATTCTCTAAATTCCAAGTCTAGAGATTCTCTTTGGAGAGTTTTTCATTTTTACTCATATCAGTCTTAAAGTTATTTCCAGAATTCTTTGTGTTCTTTCATAGCTAAAATAATTCTTTAGATTTTCCCACTGATTCATCAAACATTTCCATCTTATTTTGCATAAAGTGTACTATATTTTTGGAAGTGTATAAATATACTAGTTACATGAAGTAAGTTAGTAAGCATTATTTCTTTGGTCAATTTGTTGTTTTCTATTAAAAAAGGGAAAATAGTGAAACAATGCAGACAAGAGATATAATTATATGACCTTTGTCATTTCACTGTCTCTAAGAGAGAAAAGTATTCATTTTGTTGCTTTTTAATTTCTGTAGAGGTATTAGGCCTTTGCCTCAAAGGTGTAATATCAGAATAATAAGACATTCTCTTTTGACTTATATCTGACCTCTGCATCCTACTCATTTTTTATTGAGAGTCAGCTAAATAGGTTGCCAGATATTGTATTCCTTAGGAAATTTTTCCCCATCCTGCAGTAAACTTTCATAAGGAAAAGGCAAATAAAATCAAATTTTCTTGTGGAATGCTTAATACAAGTAACATATTAGTAGCACTTTCCCCCCAGAAATTTATCAGCTATTGATATAGACACATTATCCTGTCTTGATTTAAACTGTTAATTGTTCTCAATAGTTCTACTTGTTGTTGTTCAGTTGCTCAATTGTGTCTGACTCTTTGCAACCCCATGGACTGCAGCACACCAGGCTTCCCTGTCCTTCACCATCTCCTGGAGCTTGCTCAAACTCATGTCCATTGAATCGGTGATGCCATCCAACCATCTCATCCTCGGTCATCCCCTTCTCCTCCTGACTTCAGTCTTTCCTACCATCAGAATCTTTTCCAATGAGCCTGCTCTTCACACCAGTTGGCCAGAAGTATCAGAGCTTCAGCGTCAGCACCAGTCCTTCCAGTGAATATTCAGGACTGATTTCCTTTAGGATTGATAGGTTTGATCTCCTTGCAGTTAAAGGGACTCTCAAGAATCTTCCCCAACACCACAGTTCAAAGGCAACAATTGTTTGGTGCTCTGCCTTTTTATTGTCTAGCTCTCACATCCAGACGTGGATTGAAAAACTATAGCTCTGACTATATGGATCTTTGTAGGCAAAGTAATGTCTCTGCTTTTTATTTTATTTTATTTTATTTTTTTGTGTGTCTCTGCTTTTTAATATGCTGTCTAGGTTTGTCATTGCTTTATTTAGTTTAGGCTAACTAGTTTAGGCTGAAATCATTTTGACCAGACTTCCTTAAAACAGAAAGAGGGAATACTTTCTTATCCTAAAAAGAACTACTTCTCACATAGATTTAATTTTTTGTCTTCAAATGTGAATGATCTTAAATGCTTCAATAGTTCATCATGTGATGTTAAAAAGCAATAGGTCAGAATGTGACAGAATAACTTATTTGCCATTTAGTAGCAATATTTTTGTGCTGTGGTTACATTGTTAAGCAAACTAAAACAAGCAAATCTTCATGCCAGGGTCTTCCTTAATGTCATCTTGTTTGGCTGAGAAAATCTGAAACATCTCTGAGAAGACATATTTTAAGAGAGCATTAGGACATGCATATTTTTAGAATGCTAATAAAGCCTATCACCCCTCTGGTTTTAGCTGCCAGAAATTATGATTCATAGTTCTTGATAGCAAAGAACAGAAAACATTGTAAAGGGAAAGAAATTCTAACAGATTGCTCAGGAATGATTTCTGAGTGTCAGTTAATCAAACATTTCTATTTCATTCCTTCAGAAAAATGCACTCTTCTGTTTCAAAAAATGGATCTAGAAAAATCTTCGTTTTTTCTTTGTAATAGCCCACAATTACTGATTAATTCCTAGTATTATTAAGAAAACAGGATCATGAAAGAATATGAAACATTATAATTACCTATATTAACAAAAATGACACAGCTGAAAATTTGCCTGTGAAGAATGTTTTTAAAGAACAAAGGATATGTGTGTGTGTTTTGTTTTTAAAGATTCTGGAAAACTGTTACATTATTATATTGTATTATTTCAATTTTTCTTATTATTATGAAGAAAAAGTTAGCCAATTAAAGAAGTATTTCAATAAATTTTTTAAACTTATTTTAGAATGTAAAATTTCAAAATATATGACAACATTCTCAGTTGTATTATGCTAGAAAGCTTTGGATTAATTTAGATTTAGGAATGGAAAAAGAATTACTAGCTATCATTATAATTGATAGTCAAGTGTTCTGCATCAAATAACAGCTCTTGCAGAAGTCCTAAGTTATGCATTTGTGATAGGACATTTCTGATGCTTCTGCTTCTTATTAATGGTGATTTTACTTATGACATGGTTTTCTCTCAAATTCTGGTTATGGGTACTATTATTCCTATTTACCTTAGAATATTTCTACTCCTCTTTTTCTTATTACAGCACATTTAGAAATATAGAGAGATATAAAAAGAATTGTCATTAAGAGCCTGCAGTGTGATGGTTATTTAGCTTTTGAATGGCCTTTTACACAAAAATAACTGTTCTATGGAAAATTTCAGGTATAAGAAAGCACCTCACTTATAAAGAAACCCCCTCTTATTCAACTGATCAGTCAGTATTTAAAAATGCATGTGTTGGATACTGCAGATAGAAGTGTGGAAAGCATTTGTGTTTTAATTAAAATTTTAGAGGAAAAATCATTCACATGAATTAATAGCAATATTTTTAACAGGTTGCATAAATGGTGACAAAATTTGCATCTTTGTATTCAAGAAGAGTATGGAGTTACTTGGTGAAGATCACTACATATGTTAAATCCTTTCAACATGTGTTATAAATATTAAAAATCTGTGGCTATTAAATTATGTGAAAGCAAACTCATGAGTAATCACAAATACCTGTTCTGCTTCCACTTATTACTTGTTTTCTAAAAGGTAGCATGGAAATGAAATGCAAACATAACAAAAGAGTATGACTTCCTGTTAAATGATGCTTTATCATATAATGGGATAATACAGTATAATTCAATACAGGACTAAACCAACATTTGAATTAAACGAGAATTCCTGAAACCAGGAACATCAGTACTCTGACGTATATCCTGCTTATATATCTCTCCAGAAGTTTCTGTTTTCTTTTTTAATTGTTCCTGTGGAACTGCAAAGAGTTACAAAGAGTTAGACTTGACTGAGCCACTGAGCACATGGCACGTGGAACAGCAAAGAACTTCAGATGTAAAAGGATTTCACGAATCCTAAGAGTCAAAAGAAGCAAGGACATAGAGTTAAAAAAAAAAACACAAACTTGTACAAAAACCATCTATGATAATGAATGAAATGAAATGAAATTTGGTTCTGTTAGAGTTTTAATTCTCAATCAAATATATCCTTGGTAATTCTCATCTTTTTTCCTTTTTCTTTCCTTTGAGAGGGTCCCCATCACCTCACCTGTTTGCTTTTAGACTTTTTTTTTTTCATCTGCCATTAATGAACAAGTGGTGTGCTTCTTTCAATATACTGTCAAGGGGAAGAGCCACTGTCTGGTTCTTTGGACACATAGATACTTTGTTACTAAGAAGTGAGAGGGTGGCAGTCACAGGGTTACAGAATTTCAGAAAGGAAGTCCTAAAATGTTGCTTGGAGTCCTAAGATGTTATCTGATGAACCCCAGAACTCCAGGTCTCTCCAAGATCACTTAGTTCTAGTGTTTTCACATACTGGTCTTCCAACTCTAATGGTATCTGAAGAAAGGGTTCCACTGTTTAGAAAAAGACTGAAGACCTCCAAGTACTGTCTGTCATTTCAGAGGTGAAGAAATGATACTTGCAAGTTTAACTGACCAGGGAAGCATATTGAGATGCTAAAGGGTCTCACACTTTTCAAGATACACAAAGTGGGAAGTGACTCTGGCAAACTCTTCAAGAATAAAGCTTATATCTTCTGCAATTCTAAAGCACTTATTTTCATTATCATGTTTTATCCCTAACAGGGATTAAATTACTCCCCAGAACCCAGGGCAAATGAGTGCTATGACCGAGAAGGGACTTGCAATCAATTTGAATCTTCATTTTCATTCAGTGATATTTCTGGTAAGCTAGAGTAAGGCATATTCACAACTTCCGAGACAGGGCAGGCAGGTAATCTTATTTGAGGGTGACAAGGGTCTGGTCTCCTTTAATAATTGATTCCCAACTGAATGGAGAAAAATAAAAGATGTTAAGTATTGGGGACTTTCTCCCTTGTGTTCCCTCTCTGCCTTGGGCTAGTGCAGGGCAGTGCATCTGGGAAGCCTTGTCTGCTTTTAAGACCTACAGTTTACTATCTTTGAGCTGTCCTAAGGCTAGAATGGGGGATGGCATGTGGATTGTGGGGAGTTTTAGCCAGCCTTTTGACCATAGATCCAACGCCTAGTTCTGTAATAAGCCCTATTGATCTCTGACGGGCTGTTTTTTGTTTTTATATTTTGTGTCTTATTTTCAATTGGTTCCAAATCCAGGGGAAAGAAAACAGTTATTTAACTCTCTAAAAACCCGACATTAATATTATTCAAGCTTGATAGAAAGGATTGGAAAGATTCCTCAAAGAACTAGACAATACCAATACTTCCCCAGTCTGTTCTTCAAATTTATGACATATTTCAGAGAACTCACACCTTAAGGAAAATAGTCTCTATCTATGTTCGTTCTGAAGGTGATTTTTTTTGTGTGTGTGTGTGTGACTAGTTTCCCCAGAGTATCATTGTGTTTGGGTCTATCTAATAAAGACCTGAATGCTGTTCCTTTACCCTTCCCTGGCTCAAGTCCATTGCCTGTAAGTCGTTTTTGCTACTGCTCCTTTTCTCACCCCTTCACCAAAGGAATAACCAATTCCTGTCAATTTAATATCTGAAAGAACTTTGGAACCTGCCTATATCTCTGTTTCATCTGCCTTTATCTGGTGCTAATCCATTATTATCTCTTTTTTTCCCTGTGGAGTTTATTTTCACTATGATAAGTTTCTAATTGGTCTTCCTGCTTACTGTGTCCTCATAAATCCATTCCCCAGATAGCAGTGACAGTGATTAAATCATGTTAGTCTCTTGCTTAAATTTCTTCAGCAGTTTCCCATCGTGCAGAGAATAAAGTCCAAGCCCCTTGACCTGGCCCCTCAGGCCTTTGTGTCTGCTGCCTGACCAAATTCTCCCACTGCATTTCGGCTCCTCTGTCTATCAGTGTCTGCACTTCAGTCACTCTGGCTGTCCCTGATGGCCTACACGCAGTTCCTTGAGTGTGTTGAGTTTTTGATGCCTTAGATCCTTCTTATACCTCTCTTGCCTAGAAATCTGTTTTTCTCCTGCTTTTTCTCTGAGCCCTTACAGGGCTCAGCTTAATGGTCACGTACAAGGTCTTTCCTGAACACTCAGTCTGCAGTAAGTTCCCTGTTGATTCTGCTATTCTCTTTTATAATACTCTTATTGCATAGCACTCATCAACATCCTAAATTTGTTTACTTGTTTGCTTTTAACCTGAAGAAAGCTCATCTCAAAATAGGCACTAAAGAATTATGTCCAGTTAACTAATAGGTAAGAATATTTACATATATTTAATTTTTATACAGATATATCCAGTTAACTTATGTACAGGTATATCTGGGCTTCCCCACTGGCCAGTGGTAAAGAATCTGCCAGCAATGCAAGACCCACAGGAGACTCTGGTTCCATTCCTGGGTCAGGAAATCCCCTGGAGGAGGATATGGCAACCCACTCCAGTATTCTTGCCTGGAGAATCCCATGGACAGAGGAGCCTGGTGGCCTATAGCCCATGGGGTCTCAAAAGAGTCAGACATTACTGAGGCTATCAAGCATGCACGTTACAGGTATATCTAGAGTAAATATATCATAGTAAAAGCTCATTCTCCTTGTCTAGAATACTGGTGACAGTCTTAGGATGAACAGAGCAGATGTAGGTTTAGACTGAGTCCTTTTCTTTGCTTGTCATCTTGATGTGTGCCTCATCTGCTTCTGAGTCCTGCCCATCACCAATCAGAGATGAAGCCATTTACATCCCTCACATCCTATCCACACACAGCCGGAATCAGAGCTGCAGCAGCTACGGCTAGGAGCGCTCAGGCTTTTGGCTTCTATTGTGTCAAGCTGAGTCATTCAAATACAGGGGTTTCTGTAATACATGTATTATGCCAGACATTATGTTTTTGTTACTAAGGGTAAGAATTATACATTATTGAAAAAGTTAGAAGTGACACCTTCTACTAGTGCCTTCTGCAAAATTCCTGTTGTCTGTCAGTATTCCTGAATGCTATAGGGGTTGGGCAGAGTTTTACGAAGTCTTTTAGGACTTTGGATATGAAGGACACATTTCTGGAAAGTTTTTTTTGTCAGTTGAAACCCTTTCCCTGTATGCATGGTTTAGTTCCTGATAACTGATGTCACTTTAGAAATAACATTTTCTTTACCTGAGCCTGAAAATTCAGGTTAGGAATTTTCACTGGTTTCTGGCCTTTAATTGTTAACTATATATATTTTTTCCCATCCAGTAATCAATGTTCCAAATTAAGATAAACACTGCCTGGACATACGGAGGTTTGATATGGTCCAAAAGCTCATTTTGTTTTACACAAGTGCTGAGGCTGGTGAAATGGGATATCATTTTGCTGTTGCTTAAAGCTAGCAATCTCGTTTGTAGAAAAGTGAAAATTTCTTAAGCATTCAACACCATTGTAGAGGCAATGTGAAACATATTAAAATGTGATACTGATCCCCCCCCAGAAACAAAACCCCAAAACCAAAAACCATGTTTGTCTAGGTTCTTTGACACAAGGAGAGAGTTGAACTTTATATCGTAGTGAAAATTCTCTATCTTTGTAAAGTTGTGTTAAAAGCTTATGTCAATAAAAGTTTCAAAATGGAAAGAACAATGTTCATAATCAACAATGTCTTTTCTCAAGATGTTTCTACAATGGGACAGTCTTTGTGGAACTGAACACAGTCCAATCCGGTCCTCAGCCTCCCAGTCTCAAAAACTTGATTTCAATCACACACAAGGAGTGAATCCATTGTTCAGGGTGACTGATATGGAGTTGGAATACCATCTTGTTAATTTAGAGTGAGAAATATAACTCATAGATCAGCCTTACAAGCAGACTTACTCACTTTGGATAGTCCTATCTGGGCATCTAATTGGTGAGTCTACAAGTAGAAGGAGAAGGACAAGGAAGAAGAAGAGAAAAAAGCAGAGGAAGAGGAAGAAAAAAGTCAAATAATAAATAGATTTAGATTGGTATATCTACTTCCACAATAGGAATGGAATTTTCAAGGTGTTTGGCTAAGTGTTTGCCTCTTCTAGACAAAGCTGGATTGCACTGCCAATATAAGCCTCTGTGATTTGTTTTTTAGTGTTTCGGGGGCTGACCAACACAATTTTGAATGCACATATTTTAAGATCTCTGTTAAAACTGTCAATTCAAGTACAATCAAATATTGTAGAACTTGAAGTCATTTCTTTTTTAAGGTGGTTATATATGTCTTCTCTGGTACATTGTATACAGATATTAAATTTTTCAAAATTAAATTTGGATTTCAAATATTAAAGCACTATGCTAAGAATACCATATGGATCAGCATTAAATAATCATTTGTAGTCTAGCAGTTTAGCACTATTTCAGCCAATCACAGGAGGGAAGAATGTTGGAAATAAAAATTGAGAAATTAGATGAAGAAGAAGGGGGCTTAAAGATAAGGACTGTTGTTAAAGGGCTGCTTTTTAGGTTCCATTTGGTTGAGGCACATTGATGCTCACTTGTCTGCTTCTTGCTTAACCTGGACAGAAGAGATGGTCCTTGTTTGCTACAAATCTGTAAAGCTAGGCTGCTCTTTTTTTTTTTTCAGATAAAGTGCCTTACTATAAGCTTTTGATTTGAATATTGGATGACAAATTTTAAAATTGTTTAATTATTTTTATTGATTATTTTTGTGTTTCAGCTAGCTAGCCCACATTAAATGCAAATATTGTTTTGCTGACAGTCTTTGCTTGATTTGTTATTTTATTACCTGTACAGAGGCCCTGTTGGACACTTCCTTTGAAGCACTTGGCTTCTTACTGTAAGTTGTGTCCGTAACACTGGAGGAGAGAAAAATAACCTGCAAGATTTTCTTTCAGCATTAACCGTTTGGAGGACCTTTAGTCCTTGTAAATGATTTCACAGAATATAAAGTCTGAGATCAGTATGGATGTGGGGCATTGGAAAACTGGGGAAACTTCACATGAGTATTTGAACTGTCATTCCCTGAACTACATCCTTTAAAAAGGATAGATGGAGAGTGAAAAAGTTGGCTTAAAGCTCAACATTCAGAAAACTAAGATCATGGCATCCGGTCCCATCACATCATGGGAAATAGATGTGGAAACAGTGGAAACAGTGTCAGACTTTATTTTTTGGGCTCCAAAATCACTGCAGATGGTGACTGCAGCCATGAAATTAAAAGGTGCTTACTCCTTGGAAGGAAAGTTATGACCCAAAGCAGAGACATTTGCCAACAAAAGTCCATCTAGTCAAGGCTATGGTTTTTCCAATAGTCATGAATGGATGTGAGAGTTGGACTATAAAGAAGGGTGAGCACCGAAGAATTGATGCTTTTGAACTGTGGTGTTGGGGAAGACTCTTGAGAGTCCCTTGGACTGCAAGGAGATCCAACCAGTCCATCCTAAAGGAGATCAGTCCTGGGTGTTCATTGGAAGGACTGATGTTGACGCTGAAACTTCAATACTTTGGCCACCTGATGTGAAGAACTGAGTCATTTGAAAAGACCTTGATGTTGGGAAAGGTTGAAGGTGGGAGAAGGCAATGACAGAGAATGAGATGATTGGATGGCATCACTGACTCAATGGACATGAGTTTGAGCAAACTCTGGGAGTTGGTGATGGACAAGGAGGCCCAGTGTGCTGCAGTCCATGGGGTTGCAAAAAGTTGGACACGACTGAGCAACTGAACTGAACTGAGAAATAAATCAATTAAGAAAGAAATATTTATTAACAGAATCAATAAAGCTATGTTTGTTCTTTACCAAAGATCAAAGTACTGTTAAGAAAAAATGGAAATTACTTAAAGGTTTACATTTACAATTTACCATTTACAATCAACTTAAAAATCTATATTTTAAATCTGGAGTATGCTCAGTTGCAAGATGTTTTCAAAGTTTTATATTGAATCAGATGACTGTTTTTAGACTTTTGAAATAAAGAATATGCTTTCAAATCAACAATCTGAATGTTATATTGTGAAGAAAATGAGATCATCAGGTAGTACTGTTCAGTTTGGTAATATATATTTATCGTGTAATAGTAAATTTATCTCAAGCATGGCAGAACAGAGGCTCACATGATTATGGATTGTAGAATGTGAATAAGACAATCTGTATTCTCATTGTTCTGAATGTCATAATAAATGCTCTCATAAGAACAAAATCTTTCATTCTTTGGCTGAACATATAAAATCACACACTTGGCTAATATATAAAATTGCAATTGTATATAAATATAAAAATTACACACAATATATCATTTAATTCCCATACAGTATGGAAAAGCTTTAGTTTATAAGACTGACCGGCCCCAGATTCTTACGATGGGTTGAAGGTTGCTGCCTGAACTTTTGTTTAAAGGTAAACACACAAATAAATTTTGTTTTGGTTTTTCTTTTAAAAAAAAAAAAACAGAACAAAATAATAACAAAAAAGAACCCTGGCATTACCTAGATGGCAATCTTTAAGGGGAGTGACTCTTCTAATTATGCTAACTTTATTGTAAGTTCTGGTACAACTGTGAGCTCTAAATTGGATGGAGAAATATTCCTTTCAGATTTGTCATGAATACACTGGTTGTGCTTTAAACAGGTTGGACAGGAAGCTCTGTGCAGGTATCAAAGAGAAGGAAAGCAGACTTTTCCTGGAAACTAGGCAGGAGACTAAATGAAGCCCTCAGAACCGTGAATCTCAAATATTGGCCAATGGACTCAGGCTGATCTGTGATGACATTTTCACTGGATTGCAGTGAAATTAGGTCTTCAAGGGGAAAAAAAAAAACTTTTCATTAAGTCTATTCTTTTAAAAATTAGTCTTTATTGAGAGATTCTGTACTTCCTACTTTTTGGTGTTTATGTAATGATGTGATGATGACAATAGATGTAGTTTCATTCCTTTTATATAATATTTTTCCTTGACAAAATAAAAAAAAATAATGGTAACTGCTTTTAACATTTTGGGGGATTTTTACTGATTCAGAAAATTTCAAAGACTAAGGAGGCCAGGATTAGGAGAATGTTAGCCTGCTAAATAACAGCTTCTTAGTTTTATTCTTGCTTAGCTTTTACGGTGACAGTTTGATCATTAAAACTGGTAACTCTGGTCTGATTTTATATGAGATTAGAAATCAGATACAGGGGCAGTGTTAAAGCCACTTACCATTACCCAAAGCTTAAGAATTTTTTGTAAAATTTGGCCAATATAATTATGGCCTAAATATTGTTAACAGAGGGCCACTGTCAGATTCTGAAAGTGTCTCATAAACAAATATTACATTTTATACTGGCACAGTTTGTTTGTTTGTACATTATTTATGCTTAACTCTGACAAGTGATAGAAACAAAGTGGATTTTGCACCTTTAGAAAACATGTTGCCCAGTTAACAAGAACGTTTTTGGTAGTTTATATGCCAGAGCTAATCTGGGTTTCCATACCTTAAAAGCATACCTCTGAAGACTAAACCCTTCCATAATTTCAGCAGTTGTACACATAGCACAAGCCCAACCTAGAGATGTCTTCTAAAACTGTGAATGCACTTGGGAGCTGTGACATATATTAATACTACTTACTAATAGGGACTCAAACATATTTATCATAGCATTGAATATTCAGATGAAAGAGACTTTCGAGTTCCTGTAAGTCAGCATTACCCACACTAACTTGTACTGCAAATTGCTAAACAATCTAAATTCTGTACCATAGATTCCAGATATGGCATAGATGAGAAAAAAGAGGATGTAAGTGGGAGGGCGTAAGCTTGAATAAAAATTTTGTATTATTATTCTGACTAAAACTCCATCTGCTTACCAAGACTGCTATTTTTCTAGGAGTCTCATTTTATAAAGTGTTAAAAAAATCTTTTATACTTCAATTATTTTATTCAACAATAGGCTATATTTAAAAATTTGTGTGTGTGTGTTCTCAGCCACTCAGTCATGTCCAACTCTTTGCAACCCCGTGAAAAGTGCCAGCCTGGCTCCTCTGTCCATGGGATTCTCCCAGCAAGAATACTAGAGTGGGTGCCGTTTCTTTCTCCAGAGGATCTTCCCAACCTGGGGATCAAACTCACATCTCTTGCATCTCCTGAATTGGCAGGAGGATTCTTTACCGTGAGCCACCTGGGAAGCCCCAAAATTTAATAACCATCTTTATTTTTAAAGGATTTTAGAGGCATATCATATGTAATTATAACAAATTCTTAACAATTATTGAAAACAAAAAATCACTTCATTTTTTGGTTTCATTTTGCTAAGGAGGATACACAGGTAACTGGTAATATAACTAACATAACATATCTATTACATATGTCTTAATATATGTATGTATATTACATTCAACCATGGCTGCGCATTAGTGTTAACTGGGGAGTTTTAAACCACACTGGTGCCTGGGCCCACTTGGTATGGGCTTGGACTCAATAGTTTTAAAGATCTCTGGTGATTCTAGCAGCTTGGAGAAATATGTGTTCTGTCCTTAGGCAGGTGCTTCTGAAAAAGGTGACTACACAACGAAATAGTTCTTTTACATATTGTTTTTCCTTATAAAATTTATTTCCAAAGATTAAATTTAAGATGTTTATTAGTGTATTTCTGTGGAAAAAAATGGAAAAAGACATTTTTGGAGGGAATCTTGGTACTTAGTTTCTCCTACATCCTTATACTATCCTCTGCATGTATGATCCATTTATTTACTTCCTTCCATCTCTTCTAGATTTATTTACTTCTTTCCATCTCTTTCACCTCCCACTACTGTTAACTCTCATCCAGAAAGAAGCTTATGTCTACCATTCTGAGTGGGCTGTAATATCCTTGCATATATATTAAATGCCTTAAAGCATGTTGAAATTCAATAAAGACCAGGAGACATAGGAATGATGCCAGGAGGATCTGTATTAAGTGGAAGAGAATCTTTCCTCAAGAGACTGGAGGTATTTCAGTATCAGATTTTGTAAATACATCTGTATACATTTATATTTATAGCATATATACATATATATGTGCTATAGATGTTCTTTATTTGTATAGTATTTGCTATGTTGTGTTGCAGGGTGTGGGAAAGGATAGTGTGACAATGTGTCTTTTTCTTTCACTATATTGTGTTCTACTTAGGATCAGATATCCTGATTTATTGTTTTGTATCCTCAGCCTTGCCCAGTGGCTAGAATATTACAATTAAATAATGTAATAAGTGCTCATTTGTGTCCAGTTCTTTGTGACTCCATGGACTGTAGCCTGCCAGGGCTGTCTGTCCATGGGATTCTCCAGGCAAGAATACTGGAATGGGTTGCCATTTCCTTCTCCATGGGATCTTCCTAACTCAGGAATTAACCCCGAGCCTCTTGAGTCTCCTGCATTGGCAGACAGGTTCTTTACCACTGTTGCCAATATTAGTGTTCTGTAAATGCTGGTGTAATGAATGCATGTTAAAAAGAGAGAAGGAGGAGAGGAAGAAAGAAAGGAATAAGCGGCATTGAAGGCGACACTCAAAGTGACAGGGAAGAAAATAAACAGTTGTGATATTTTCAGCCATACATAGGGAGGAGGTAAGGTTGGTATGTCAGGAGAGGGAGAAAGGGGGAGACTATTCAGCAAAACCTAGCCCTTCTGGTCCCCAGGACCACTTCTGTCTTCAAAGGCCTATACATATGTAGGTATATATACTTATAAAGGGGCTTCCCAGGTGGTACTAGTGGTAAAGAACCTGCCTGCCATTGCAAGAGACATGAGAGACCTGGGTTCGATCCCTGGGTCAGGAAGAGCCCATGGAGGAGGGTATAGTAACCCACTCAGTATTCTTGCTTGGAGAATCCTATGGACAGAGGATCCTGGCGGGCTAGTCTAAAGGGTCACAAAAAGTTGGACACAATTGAAGTGACTTAGCACCCACGCAGGAATTTTTCAATGACTGGAGGATTGTACCTCTGTATTTCTAAATGTCTTCCTCCTAAGATTGCTTAATAAAGTAGGATGGGAACTACTGGTTTGTAGAAAAAAAAAAAAAAAAAAAGCAAAACTTTATGCAGTGATCTAAAGAGTAGTGAGATTTCAGGGGATCCTTGGATTGCTGCCTCTAGAAATTTAGAAGAATTCTGGGGCTACACTGTGGGGAAGAAAAGGAAAATGAAAAGAGTCATGTTTCAGTTAATTTTAAGTCAGACATGGGTCCCTGGTGGCTCAGTGGTAAAGAATGCCTGCAATGCAGGAGACCCGGGTTCGATCCCTAGATCCGATGGAGAAGGGAATGGCTACCCACTCCAGTATTCCTGCCTGGAGAATCTCATGGACAGAAGAGCCTGGTGGGCTACAGGCCGTGGGGTCACAAAGAGTAAGAGAAATGACTGAGCTACTAACATGTTCTTTCAGTTAATTTTTCCCTTGCCCACCTGTCCTTTCATTTTTTTCCCCCCTCCTATTCTCATATGTTATAACATTATTTTGAGGCAATATTTAATAAATGACAAGTGACAATAAAATTTTTTAAATGTGCTCCCCCCTGCTGAGGCTGGTTGCAGAGTTTTAGAGTTATCTGTTTTTACATTCTTATGTTTTATTGTCATAACTTCAGATTTTAAAAAATCTTTTAGTTTTATGAGTTGACTTCTATTTTTCTTTCGACAATAATTCAGTGTATGTGTGTGGGTGGGTGTGGGTGTGTACACATATATATTTTTTTATCTCCAAGTACTGTCAAATGTTCTGTCTGAAAAAGACATCATGTTTTCCTTCCATAAGGTCATTAACAGTTTGCATTAATGTTAAGAAATGTTTCCTATCCACAATTAAGTTATTAAGTCACCTGTGCTGTTTACCTTTTGACTGCCTTCCAGGCCACCCTCTCTCAGGGTAGCTGGTCACAAAAGCTCCCCTCCGTCTTCTGACTAGTCTCTATCAAAGACTCACAGCAACAGTGGAGCAGTGGGTGGGAGGAGTGTGGGGTCAATTTATTTCCCCCAGTTCTCTCTCTGGTGAGTGGCTGTGTTGGCTGTGGCCCTCCAGCGAAGCCCCTCTCCAGTGAGGGGTGCGTTGCACTCACCACTCTCTGGGCTGCATCCTTCCTCCTGCCTTTTCAGTTCTCTGGGTGTATCTCAGAGATACACCCTGGTTGCTGGCCCTGGTTCAAAGAGTAGTGTCTGACTCTTTGCGACCCCATGGACTATGAAGTCCATGGAATTCTCCAGGCCAGAATACTGGACTGGGTAGCCTTTTTCTTCTCCAGGGTATCTTCCCAACCTAGGGATCAAACCCAGGTCTCCCGCACTGCGGGTGGATTCTTTACCAGCTGAACCACAAGAGTCCTCTTATTAACATTTTTGGTCTCCAGGCTTGAGTGAGTCATCTGCTTGGACTGTGACCCTGCTAAATACAGCACTTCAGGGCACTTATCCTTGGCCCCCACTAAATGGTCAAGGTGTGGAGAACTAAATATCCTTTTTCCTTCTTTTTGTGTCTGAGGGGAGAAATCTGTCTCCTGCTTTTGGTCTTTCACTCTTCCTTTTTCTCCAGGAAGGATTTTGAACTTTTAACTCCTCTTCAACTTGCCCCAGTTGAGAGTGTTTAAATATCAACCTATTTCCAGGGATATGGAAAATATTAAGGAATGCATGCATACACAGACTTATCCTGGTGTGGGCTTCATGGCAATGGATTGAGATCTGAGGGTCCTGGTTTCGTCTTGAAGGCAGACATAAGTAAGTTGTTTCTGCTCTGCTGTGTATTTTCTGAGATAGTAACTGTATCTGAAATTATGAGGGAAGAGCCGGTTTTTATCAAGTCACTGAAAGTAATTTGTTATCATTTATTAAATATTGCCTCAAAATAATAAATTTCATTTTTTTCTTTCCCAAATTTGGATAAGTAAATTTACTTTTCACCACGACTTTGAATGGGCTTCCTGGGTGACTCAGTGGTAGAACAGTTTGCCTGCAATGCAGGAGATGCAAGCTTGATCCCTGAGTAAGAAAATCCCCTGGAGAAGGAAATGGCAGCCCACTCCAGTATTCTTGCCTGGGAAATCCTGTGGACAGAGGAGCCTGGTGGGCTATAGTCCATGGGGTTGTAGAAGAGTCAGACACGGCTTAGCAACTAAACACCACCACCTATGACTGAATAAGTTTGTGTGTACAATCCTGGTAAGTTGCTGAATGTTTTTTTCCCTTTGTGAGCAGTTTGTATTGACTTTATCAATCTTTAAAAGAACAAACACTTAATAAAATTAATTAAATACAAATTTCAAGGTATTTCTTTAATGGAAATTAAATACTTCACATTCATATATTGTGTCTTCATTTTATTCGAAAACTTAAAATTATTTGTAGAGAAAGCCTGGGAATAAATGCTATCTTTTAATCTATTGTGAGAGATATATAACACGTTGACAGATGAAAATAACTAGGGACTATTTTATAAACCTTCAATCATCAACTAAGTGACATGCTTGAGTCAATCAACTTAAGAGGTTACTGGTCCACTGATGAAACCATTTGAAGAAAATGTGCTGTTTGATGTTACAGAAGCCAAAAACTGAATAAATATGTCATCTGTTTTTCATTTTAATTCACTATTTCAGAAGTATTTACTGTGTATTAAAAAATCTTTTTACCCTTTCAAATCTTTTGGACAACCTGGAAAAATTCAGAACAGTTTAACATATATCTATAAAAGCACATTCTCAGCTGAGTTATCTTGTTCATATGTGATATTAATGGCATTATATATGAACTTTTTAATTTGTGTAAGAAAACTGTTATTTTACTATTTAGCTGCTGAGTTTTAAAAAGCATACGTAAAATATAAAAGACTTTTAGTTCAGGACAAAAATTAATAACAGAAAGTTTTTAAAATTTTACTTCTATATTATACATCAGTCTGAAAAGTATTTCTAATTTGGAACAAAAGTATCTGGGAGCATGTTACCTTTAAAAAATAAATATGTTTTGAAAGGGCAAGCTCTGTTTTGAGAGACTTATTTTGTGCAGTTGTCCATGAGGAAACACTGCTAGATTAAGAGATTCTCCTAATTCAATTCTCACTCCAGTTCCTCTTCTTTCCTTGAAATTAACACCCAATTGCTGTTTTTTTTTTTTCTTTCTCATTTTAAACCTCTCGTTCACAAGTTGTTTTTTTAAAAAAGATCTCTCTCTTCTCTCCAGATGCTTTTCTCTCTGCTCTGCTCTCTGCCCTCTCACCCCAGCCCACTCCCTTTAGCCTGGATCCATCCAGTCCTACCTCCTGACAAAGCTAATTTCTTCTCAGTTTGGCTACTAAATCTTACACTCAGCCCTAAACTGGCTACTTGCGATGCCTCTGGATATCCATAATGCATCTCCAAACACTAAATGCCACCACTCCTTAATTCGCTGATTTTTAGCCAGAAGCATGGAGGGAGGGAAATATCAGTGCCTTACTTGAAAGCTATTGTCTTCTACTGGTTTTCATTAAGGGGATGGGAGAATTAAATGTAATACTTCTCAGGTTTTCTTGAATTGGTTTCTGGAAGTGTGTGTCTTTACCCAGCCACGTTCAGGCAGCAGAATGAAAAGTGGTGAGGGAAAGCGACAGGGGTGTTGAAAGTTTCTAAGTGGGAACCTATAATTTCTAGAAAGAAACAATTCTGCAAACAGGAGATGTGATTACATAGGCTTAATTAACAGTTCAAAGTATCGGGGAGGACTTCTCAAGGTAGGGTGCATGCTTCTTGCTCTTTAATGAGTAAATGACCTATTCCAGTGCATGAGCACATATCAGAAGCACATGGTGATGAAGTGCCGTGGTGGTAGATCTGATCAAAGTTTTTCAAAACTGACTCCAAGTATTTGATGAAGAAGATTAACATGGAGACAATTTACCAAACAAATACAGCATAAAGAGCCAAGAGACCTTCTAAGGGACTTCAAGGGTCCAACTTGCCCACATAAAGAATATCATTCAACAGAAAGAAAACAAAGACAAGAATAAATATCTAAGAGCACTGAGTCTGTAGAATAACTGAACTGCTGATTGATGACTTTTTTGTTCTTTTTTTTTTTTTAATATATACATTAGAAGATGCTTTCAGTTTTTAAAAAGCAAGCAAAGCCATGAGTTTGACCTAGGTTCTAACTGTGTAACTCTCTTAAGTGTTCTAAAAGATGTCTGGACCAGAATTGGTTAATTAGCGCTTTGTGTTGCACTATGTTACATATGACCTAACCAGAGATAAAAAGGTTTAAAGGTCTCTTGTAACCCTGCAATGCCATTTGTAACACAAAAATAACCCCCTTTCATTACTAGCATGCCACTGTAGCACGCAGGTTATTTTTTCCCTTCACTGCAATAAGGGCAGCTTTCGCATCAGAAGAATTCTTGGCAAATTAATGCGCTACCTCTTGGGCTAATTAAATTAGAAAGGATCAAAAATACAGAGCGGCTTTTGTGGTGGACACAATGTCGTGCTTCATGCATCTTGCTCAGAGAGGAATTTCTGCCATTTAGCCCCCTTTGCCTCTAGCAGTGTTCTGGACTCTCTAACACAGTCAAGTTCCTAATTTGCCTCAATGAGAGAGAATTATTAACTGATAATAAGAAAAGGAGCATTCACAGCTCCAGGCTGGGCTGTGTGGAAAAGGGTGATCTACCCAGCACCTGAAGCGCATGCAATTTTTATTAATTCCTGCCTAAAACAATGCATTCAGGAGTAAAATTGCTGTGCAGATGACAAAAACAATTACGCCTTTGATTCGTTCATTCTAAAAATGTGAACTACTTTAGTTCAAATATAACCAGATTAAACAACTAAAGCGGTCACTCACCTCTCTTTAAATCCAGTTTGGATTGCAGCAAGCGTGTTTTATGTCGAGCATTTGCCGCTGCCACTTAAACTGATTGTTCCTATTGAAATCGCTGAGTGCACAAGTGATTTTGACAATAATTAATATTGTTCTCTCTATATTGTGGTCTTTTGTTTGAAGATGACACTGATGATGGTGTTGCTATCTTTATGGGCATTAATCCCAGAAAGAGAGATTCGGCAATCGTACGTAGGCTTCAGCAATCAATCCTTGCATGACTATGTGCTTCCTTAGACCTTGGTGTTTTGTTGCTGCTTATGGTCTTTTGTTTGCAAGTCTATCAGTTTGTTTCTCAGGTATCATGGAAGCTTTGATCAAAACAGATACCTCGCTTCTACTTGCCAAAACTGAACTAACAGCCTGTTGCTTTCCTGGATATGATTTCACAACTGCTAGAGTTTGTTCAATTGGTCTTTGTAGAGTTTCTTCTGCTGTTCTTTTGAAGATGACTTATGTTAGTGAATTTTGCTGTCCTCCAGGTTTCGCACATCTACAAGTCACAGAGCTTGAACTAGCCTACACATGTAACAGTGTTAAACTGAGTGCATGTCTTTGTATATGAAGAGGGAATGTAAGTGTGTTTGTTAAAAAAAAAAAAAAGATTGAAAGAAGTGTTGCCTGTTGTGCCAGAACCATACTTATTCTTATGTAAATCCTTGGGTTGGTTATAATTTTTGTCGATTCAAACCGTTTCTCAAGATGAAAAAGTCTCATCATGCTATTGTGTGGTATGTGCGTGTTCATTCTTGAGCTTCCTTCAGTTGTAATAGAAATTAGTGATTGTGTTTGGATATTCTATTTGTATCTTTGACTTTTTAGAAGATTTACATAGTGTATGTAAATACGAAAGCAGATCTTGATCTGCTTCAATACTTCCGTGGTGAGTTGTTTTTAAACTACGTTCAAAAATTCCCTTCCATGCTACTCTCTCAATTTCTCCCATCCTCTCGTTCTCCCACTGTGTCCACAAGTCTGTTCTATAAGTCTGCGTCTCCATTGCTGCCCTGCAAACAGGTTCATTAGGACCATCTTTCTAGATTCCGTGTGCATGTGTAAAATAGACAGCCAGTGGGAGTCTGACCTGTGACAAGGGATCTCAACCCAGCGCCCTGTGACAACCTAGAGGAGTGGGATGGGGTGGGAGGTGGGAGGGATGTTCAAGAGGGAGGGAGCATATGGACACCTGTGGCTGATTCTTGGTGATGTACGGTAGAAGCTAGCATAATATTAGGATAAAGGATATCCTAATACCCATAATAGGATAAAGCAATTATCCTCCAATAAAAAATTAAAAAAAAAAATCCCTTTCTTGTGTGTAGCCTGGACTCATCTGCAGTTCACTGGTTAAAAATTCAAGAACCATTGGTGATATTTGCAATATGTTAAACCAATGATTTTTCTGAAATCCAGACAATATTCTAATGTCATTTTCAAATTTCCTGTTTCAATCCCCAAACATAATGAGCAACAAATTTGTTCTCTTTGAGTCTGTCACCTTGCCTCCCCCACCATCTTTCTTTGAGTGCTAGAAAATCTTTCTAAACTAGTATTACCCATTTTTACCTCATTACTACTCATATGACTGTGTACTAGTAACCTTAGGAAATCAAACTTCTTTCACTTTAATTCATGCTTCCTCTTTCAATATTCATCTCAAGTACTACTGACAAAAGTTTTCTTGGATTATTTCATGTCGTACTCATAACATCTTCCCTTCTATATAATTTAATTCACAAAATAAAAAGATTTGTGTTTGTTACATGCTAAGAATCTTAAGTCTGGTTGCTGTAATTTTCATGCATGATATTTTAATTTCTTGAGAATTCGTATCATGTAGAAGATTTTCTTTTGTTGCTCTTAGCATCCAGCTTGGCATACTCTAAATATTCAATGAATTCTTCTGTTTTGCCAAATGATTTCTTTTATGGGTACCAGGAATCAGTTTTATCAGTAGTGCTATATGTTTGTGTAAAAGAAAAGATATATAGAGTCTTATCTTATAGAGCTATGAACTAGCTTCCAAAGTGAGAATATAAGGAGAAGATTGTGTTAGACAAAATTACTTTAAGAATTCTTTCTTATAAAGCTGCCGTATTGGAGACCAATGGATTCTATTTCCTCAGTATGTCCAAAACAGCAAGGTTTTTCTCCAGTAATGGAATATATAACATTTTTTTTTGCTTGAATATAAATAAATAATTGGCTAGCATTTAAGGTCCATATTTTAGAAAATAATGGTTTTCTGAGTCACCCTCAGAGCGGGAAGCTGTTTAATATATGAAAGACATATGAGAACTGAGACTGGCTAAAGGAAGATTGCCTCATGTCTCTTATTTCATGCTCACTCTGTAGAAACAGCTGACAGGATTGCCTTGGTACATAAATAAATCTTTCTTCATTTATTCATTTATATTTTTGGTCAAGTTATGTATAGTTGTGATTCCATTATTTCAATGTACATTATAATGTGCCTCCATTGTGCAACTTCTCTCTTATTCCAGACAAAATGCTTCCTGATGCATTTTGAAGCTGTGTTCAGTGCAAGGACCTGACTTGTAAAGGCAGTCTTGAGGCTCTTCTTTGAATGTTAAATCTACTTTGCCCCATTTTGTCTTCATTATAACCAACTTGGTATGATTGTCAAGGTGTCATTGATGAATAATCCTTCATATGGAAAGTATGTCATTCTTTGTTTTCATTTTTAACATTTTAATTGGGATATAGTTGCTTTATAATTTGTGTTAGTTTTTTGGTACAGCAAAGTGAATCAGCCACATGTATATGCATATATATATGCATATATATATATGGGGTTTCCCTGGTAGCTCAGTCAGTAAAGAATCTATTACAATGCAGGAGACCTGGATTTGATTCCTGGGTCAGGAAGATACCTTGGAGAAGGGAATGGCAACCCACTCCAGTATTCTTGTCTGTTTAATTCCATGGGCAGGGGAGCTTGGCAGCTACAGTCCAAGGGGCTGCAAAGAGTCTGACACGACTGAGCAATTAACACACATGCACACACACACACACATGCACACACACACACACACGTATGTATATATAGTCCCTCTTTTTTGGATTTCCTTCCCATTAAGATCACCACAAAGCATCGAGTAGAGTTCCCTGTGTTTTACAGTTGGATCTCCTTAGTTGTTTAGTTTATATACATGAGAAATGCTGGACTGGATGAAGCACAAGCTGGAATCAAGATTGCCAGGAGGAATATCAGTAACCTCAGGTATGCAGATGACACCACCCTTATGGCAGAAAGTAAAGAAGAACTAAAGAGCCTCTTAATGAAATTAAAAGAGGAGCATGAAAAAGCTGGCTTAAAACTCAACATTCAGAAAACTAAGATCATAGCATCCGGTCCCATCACTTCATGGCAAATAGATGGGGAAACAATAGTGACAGACTTTATTTTTGTGTGCTCCCAAATCACTGCAGATGGTGACTGCAGCCATGAAATTAAAAGATGCTTGTTCCTTGAAAGAAAAGTTATGACCAACCTAGACAGCTTATTAAAAAGCAGAGATATTACCTTACCAATAAAGGTCTGTCTAGTCAAAGCTATGGTTTTTCCAGTAGTCATATATGGATGTGAGAGTTGTACTATAAAGAAAGTTGAGTGCCGAAGAACTGATGCTTTTGAACTGTGGTGTTGGAGAAGACTCTTGAGAGTCCCTTGGACTGTAAGGAGATCCAACCAGTCCGTCCTAAAGGAAGTCAGTCCTGAACATTTGTTGGAAGGACTGATGCTGAAGCTGAAACTCCAATATTTTAGCCACCTGATGTGAAGAACTGACTCATTTGAAAAGACCCTGAAGCTGGGAAAGATTGAGGGCAGGAGGAGAAGGGGACGACACAGGATGAGATGGTTGGATGGCATCACCGACTTGATGGACATGAGTTTGAGTAAAGTCTGGGAGTTGATAATGGACAGGGAGGTCTGGTGTGCTGCAGTCCATGGGATCACAAAGAGTTGGACACAACTGAGTGACTGAACTGAACTGAACCTATGCCAGTTCTGGTCTCCCCATCAATCCCATACCCTCCTTCCCCCCTTAGTATCCATACACTTATTCTCTATATCTAGAAAAATGGTATAGATGAAATTATTTGCAAAGTAGAAATAAATAAGTTACTCTTTTAAATCCCAGTGTTGTCAAAAAAGTGTAGTTTAGTGAGAAATGTATCTGCTGCTGCTGCTGCTAAGTCGCTTCAGTCGTGTCTGACTCTATGCGACCCCATAGACTGCAGCCCACCAGGCTCCCCCGTCCCTGGGATTCTCCAGGCAAGAACAATGGAGTGGGTTGCCATTTCCTTCTCCAATGCATGAAAGTCAAAACTGAAAGTGAAGTCACTCAGTCATGTCCGACTCTTAGCGACCCCATGGACTGCAGCCTACCAGGCTCCTCCAGCCACGGGATTTTCCAGGCAAGAGTACTGGAGTGGGGTGCCATTGCCTTCTCTGAATATATCTGCAGGACCATAAAGATCATTAAGGAGCTTTTTCACTGTTTTCAAGGAGTCCTGTAGAAATTTCTTATTGTTCTGAGATAAACAAACAAACTGAACAAAACAAAACAGGTATGTGGTCAACTTCCTTGCTTCATGCTGATCTCTCCAACTTTGTCGTTAATATTTGTCTTAACTCTCACAAAAAGCTAGCATCCTAAAAGTCTGGAAAAGCCTCAGGGGGGGAGAGATCACACGTGCTTCCTAGGAGGCCTGTATCTTTAGAATAGAGATTTTAAGGTATTGGATTTTCAGAATTATATGACATTCTTTTCCTTGAAGATTATTTTCACTAAGTTATGGTTCCCTAAGATGACACTGATACCAGTAAATAGGTGGTCTCAGGACAAACTACTCTACTTTTTTTTAATAAAAAGCTTTTTTAGCAAACATATTTTAAAATGGTTTAAATTTATCTAAGCTTCTCTTCTTCACATAGTGATTGTATGTGAAGCACACACTTTTACCCATTACACACTTTTCACAATGGAATGCACATTCTTTCATAAATTTTAACATTAAGTAGGTGGACTGCATAAAAGATGCCAATTCTTTTCAAAATGACAGTTGTAACATTTTAAAGTCTACAATCTAGTCTTGATCTTCTCTACTTTTAAGATTTTACTTTCCCTGAACATATATTGGACCCAGAGAAACAGAATATGCCTATTTTATTTCTACTATATGAGAGTGCTGTGTTTGAAAGTATCATCTGTATGTGCTTTATTTTTATTTCAACCATACGTGCTTTTATAAGTATTTGAAAAGAAAATATTTTAAAGATTTGAAATAGAAAGAGGGAATATATGTGAGTTACAGCAGCCCCAGGGTAACAGTATCTCATACACTAATGATTCATATGGAGTTTATGTGTCTATTTATGCTGTCATTATTTGGGGGAGGGGTTGCTAAAGAAAGAAAGCAGTGTACAGAATATTCCTAAATACCAGTGGTTTCTGAAGGGAAAAAAAAGGGACACCCTGAGCATTATCCTTATTTAATTAGGAGCAATCATTACATAATTATTCACATTAATTCAGTTTCTTATAACAGTCTTGCACTTATTGGCACTTCCTCTTTTTTCCTCTTTGTTCTAAAAGAAAGGGGGAGTGTTCTGTATTATTTGAAAGGGGAAAAGGTTTATCTTCTGATGAAATTATATAAAAATATTCACATTTGGGGGCCCACAGTCATGTGGTGTCATATTTTATATATGATCTGGGACTTTTCTATAATTATTCCACACTCAAATAAGTAACAGTAACTTTAAAAGAAGCCAGAAAACTTGAACTCAGATCTCTCTCATAAATGCAGGATTTAGATGATCAGAGTCTAGATTCTGACTTGGAGAAAATGAGTGCAACATCTAAGAGCCGTGTGTGATGATAACAAAACAGTAATTATATGGAGACACTCTTAGTGAAGCCAGAACTCCTCTAAATGACTGAAGGTTGTTAAGAATGGATGGAACATAATTAAGTCAGCACACCAACAAGATATTTTTACTTCTTTACAGATTACTTGTTCATGTAGCTTACCCAGAAAATTAGCTTTCTGAAAGATGTTATAAAACAGTTGTTTTTATTTCTATATATCTTAATAAAGTCCAGAAAACAATTACATTAAAAAGCACATAGACTAATTTGCATCATCATCACAAACATAAAAGAAAGGGCAGATGAGTCTGAAAACATTTTCAGAAGTCATTCCCTTTTCTGTGGTGTGTGTGCATTGGCATACCAGAGGAGTAAAAGGAGCGAACATTAAGGAAATTAATTGAAAAATTATTAATTCCTACCATGCAGGGGCAAGAATAAATTAAAGCAGATGCACATTGGAAAGTTTCCTTTCTACTTTTACCCACACATCCATTTCTTTGCCTTTTGCAGTTAACTAGGAAAGAAAGAGAAAACTATTTCCAGGTGTCTTCACTCAGTCTCTCGGTTTCAGAAATATCAGTGTGTGACTTTACTACTGAAAAGGGACAGAGAAAGAGGATATCATCTCTTCTGATCCTCTGTTACAAATATAGTTACAAAATGGTGTAAAATAGTTCTATTGAGTTCCAGATTTGTGACTACAAAAAAAAAATTGAGTATTTCTTTTTCTCTTTGCTTGAAAATCAAGTCCACCCTGTCTCGACCACATAAATAGAACAATTTTCCTCTGTGAGCTGCTTGATGAGGCTGTGGCCAGATTCATATAAATGTCATAAAAACAGAGTACAGAATGGATGATTTTATGATTAAGATCTGTATGGATCTTTGTATGAATGCGACGTGCTTTGGCAGGGTTCTGCCGCACGCACACTACTTTTAGTGTGTGTGGTGGAAAAAATGGCCTGCCACACTGTCACTTTAATGTCTTTCTGAGAAGGAACAAAAATCACTGGGCTCTACCAAAGGTTACAGCAATCATACAAAGGTTTGGTCTGCTAGCCAGTACAGTGTGTGTTCCATTTCCCATTGTGATAATAACGAGATTCAATAAAATGCCACAATATTTCTCAGCACTTTGTCATTAAATGGCATGTTGACATCCAGTAGTAATCACAAGGTAAAATTTTCCTGCTCTCTTATGTAAAAAGATTCATTTTTCTCTCTGTATATTTGATCGTGTCAATGAGCTGATATCTTTCTCTATCTTACTCTTTCTCTCTTCTGTTCAGCTCTTTTAGGGGAGAGAGAGAGGCTTCATTCAGATTTAATTTTTTGAAACATCAGACAAGCTGCTATCAGCACGTGGATGCCAAGATGGCCCTTGAATAAAGAATTGTGGTTTAAGAATTTCAACCAAAGGATTAATGTATTAAAGTGAATAATAGCATCCAGGCAGTAGCAAAGATGATGATCAGAGCTGGTGAAAGCGAGATTATTGATCATCTGGCTCTATCAGTCACAAACAGGGAGGAGGAAAACAAAAGAGAGGGAAAGGAGATTAAAGAAAACGAAATATGGTTTAGTAATGCCAGTTGATTCTGCTGCTAATTATATATCCTTGGCAAGAAGCCTTTGGCTGTACAGTAACACTTCACTTATCTGGTGGTCTGATTTCCAGCAATCCTTACCACTCAGAACACAACTGAGATCTTGAAACTGTACTTTACAAAGCTTTGACGGTGTAAAAGTAACTTTCTTTATTGGAGATGTTCAACTATCTCCTAGAAAGTTCATTGAATTGATTTTATATACATTTAATTTTAAATGGGTATGCCTTTAAGATTGCTTATTTAATATATTTGGCTGTCTGGATATTCTAAGGCCACTTTAAGTTGTTACTCAGGTTTTCAAGGAGGTAAGTGATAGGGAGAGTGCAGAAAAGTTTTGGGAAGGGGGAAGGATGCTCAAGTTAGCAGGCTGTAAAACATAAATAACCATTTTTTTGAAAGACATTTTTTGAAAGTTACTCTAAGAGAGAAACTGCTAAACTATCTTGATCCCTTAGGAGAGGGAAAGAGTTTAGAATTGTGGAAGTCAGGGAAGTCTTCATGGAGAGAGGTCACTGATACTGACCCTGGTAGGACATCTAGGATTTGAAAATGTAGGAATTGGAGGATAGAGATTTGGGAAGGTGTGGAATAAAAAGAGGAAGGCAGGAATGTTGAGAGTTGTTAATGAAGTGCTAAGACTAGCCCAATTTGGTTAAACTATAAGATGAATCTATGTGAGTTTAGAAAATGAGTTGAAATGACAAATACGGACCAGGTATTTGGTATTGAATGCCAAATTAAGATACTGTGAATACAGAATAAGGTATTGTGAATAGCACCCAGGCAATAGCAAAAATGATGTTCAGAGTTGGTGAAAAATAGGTTGTTGAAGGAAAACAAAAGAGGCTTCATTGTAGGCAATTGGAACAACATCAAGTGCTCAGTTAGGGGTAGTAAGGTGTCAGAGTTGTGCTGTAGGAGGTGGTAGCAAGACTGTTGGCTTGTTTGACTCTATAAGTGGTGACCTCATTACTAAAGTGGGAAACACAAGAGGAAAAGCATATTGTAAGAGTGGAGACAGTGGTATATTTTGCATGGTGAATGCAATGTTTGAGCTTATGAACTGCCAGTAGATGGCTAGCCTGCTGTGGGAGATCATGAGATGGGGAGATTGGAGAGAGATATGAAGACAAGTAAGCAGAAGAAAAGGCATTTCAAAGGTAAAGATTACAGTTCAAAGACTGGATGGGGTTATAAGGTATAAGGTAAAGAACAAAACAATCAGGAATATGGATAGATCTATAGAATCCATTTTAATGGGAGAAGAGTCACAGAGGAGTTTGAGAAGTGACAAAGGGTATAGCAATGAGAAAAGAGGCCTGTCATAGACTGTAGCATCGTGGAAAATGGAAAATGAAACAGTGTAGACAAAGAGCAAAAAGAATATACATTGCATATCAATGATAGATCAGATCTGAATGTACACGATATTATTTAATCTTCCCAGGCAGACTGTTAGAGATATATTCTTACATTAATTGTACAAAGGAAGAAACTGATGTTCAGAGAGATAAGGTAGCATGACCAGGGTTACACAGCTGGCAAGCAGTTGAGCTGCAGTTTGTGCTCAGGTCTGTTCAGCTCTGCTTTTGCACCGTTCAATGCTGCCAACAGGTTGAAGCACGTGGGAAGGAGAAAGGGCTCTTTGACTTGTCAGCCTTCAGCAGAGTTGTGAAAGTAGAGTCACATTTTAAAGGATAAGAAATAAGTGGGTAACTATGTATAACTGATCAGAAATGCACACACACACACACACACACACACACACACCCCACATGTATATATACATTCCATTTAAAAAATATTCTTTTCCAATATACTTCATTATAGGATATTAAATATAGTCCTCTATGCTATACAGTAAGACTTTGTTGTTTATCCAGCCTGTATATAGTAGGTTACAACTGCTAATCTTAATCGCCTACTCCATCACTCCCCCAGTCCCCTCCCCCTCGGCAACCACCAGTCTATTCTCTATGAGTGTTTGTTCTGTTTCACATATGTCATATTTTAGACTCCACATATAAGTGCTATCATAGGATATTTGTCTTTCTCTTTCTGACTTTGCTTAGTATGATCTCTAGTTGCATCTATGTTGCTATAAATAGCATTATTTCATTCTTTTTTATGGCTGAGTAGTATTCCACTCTATCTGTACCACATCTTATTTATTATTATTACCACATCTTATTTATTCCACTCTACCTGTACCACATCTTATTTATCCATTCATCTGTTGATGAACATTTAAGTGGCTTCCATGTCTTGCTATTGTGAATAGTGCTGCTGTGAAATTTGGGGTGTGTATATCTTTTTGAATTATAGTTTTGTTTGGCCATATGCCAGGAATGGGATTGCTGGTTCATATGGTAATTCTGTGTTTAGTTTTCTGCGGGACCCTCCATACTGTTTTCCACAGTGGCTGCACCAACTTACATTCCCACCAATAATGTTGTAATGTTCCCTTTTCTCCACATCTTCTCAAGCATTTGTTATTTGTAGATTTTTAAATGATGCCCTTTCTGACTGGTACCTCATTGTAGTTTTAATTTGCATTTATCTAATACTTAGCAATGTTGAGCATCTTTTCATGTGCCTATTGGCCATCAGTATGTCTTCTTTGGAAACATGTCTATTAAGGTCTTTTGCCCTAAGTTGTCTTGAGAAAAAAAAAAAGGGAATAATCTGATATTATCCATGAATATATTTAACAGAAGCCTTTGTTATGCATGTGCTATGGGAAAGAACTAGACCTAAGAGTGTTAACTTAATGCTTTGTGTGTGATTAATATTATTGTGAGGCAGACTACTTTGCCATCTTTGGCCACCTTTAGCTTTCTATTTGTAGAAGGCATAAATTCTGGGCAGTCAAGACCAAGGTGGAGAAAGGCTTTTTCATAACAGCTTATTTTCAGACAAAAGACAAACAAACAGATCTATAAATTGTATAGAAAAAAATCCATTTTGTTTACTCATTACTGTTCTAATTTTAAGGGATAAATACTTTTAGTACATTTCAGAACTCAGATTGTAACAAAGCTTGTTATAGAAAAGCAGTGTCTTCCTCATCTTCCTCACCTAAGGGAAAAAGTAACTTTTGTGTTCTTGTGCTAGAATAACTTTGGTAGATTTTGTCATCTCATTATATAATGGCGGTATAAAACTGTACCCACTGGAAAAAAAAAAAAACTGTCAGAAATCTTGTCTTCATGGTGTTCTCTATAAGCTATTCTTCCTAATTTTTGTTGTACTTTTCCCCATTCACCCATGCATTTATAGTTTATCTTAATAGGATTCAGGCTATGGTCTCTGATAATGTAGTCTCTCTCTCCCCCTCATTTTACTTTATTTTATTGATACATTATCATTTCTTATTAGCATTTCTACTTCTGGAAAAAGAAAGGTTCAATATTGTGTTTTGCTAGAGCAATACATGCTACTAGGGGTTGAAGAATGGAAAGATATGTGTGTAACAATGGTTTCACACCTGGTATTACTAAGAAAGTGAAAGTGAAAGTTGCTCAGTTGCGTCTGACTCTTTGCGACCGCATGAACTATACAGTCCATGGAATTCTCCAGGCCAGAATACTGGAGTGGGTAGCCTTTCTCTTCTCCAGGAGATGTTCCCAACCCAGGGATTGATCTCAGGTCTCTTGCATAGCAGGTGATTTCTTTACCAGCTGAGCCACCAGGGAAGCCAGTATTACTAAGAAGGCATCTATAGAGAATGTTTTGTTTTTGCTACTTTTTGACACATTAACTATTAAATAAATAATTTCTACTTCTCACTGGTAATTCAATTCTAATAACAATGCAAAATATGTGAACAGTTTATTTTTTAATCATACAATAATAGTCATGTAGTCTACAATACCAATAATCACAGGTTTGTCAACTTACTAGAAATGATGATGATAACTTTGTTTAGAGCTGCAGTAAGGGGAGGAAGCTCTTGACCTGATGAGCCTAGTATAGTTGTTCAACTATTATTAGCACTGCTAAACTACTAGGACTCTGAAGATTCATACAAAGAATTGAGATTGAAAGCATCCACAAATCTGATGTTAAGAAAACTATCTGCTATTTTATAGGAAATGTAACAGTATTTTTGTTAACCCAATATTTTATGAAGAATATGATGTTTGGTCATTAACATCATTCTTTACTACCAAAAACGCTTTAGCAAAATTAGCCAATACTTTATGGATTTGCTTCCAGTTATATAGGAAAAGATTCAGAGGCCAACACTGATTAATAAAAGTAACAATAATCTAACAGCGAATCCCCAAAATAGCCATGACATTTTAATTTATTTTATGAAATTGTATACTTTATAACCTTTGCTATTTCAGTCTCTGATAAGGTTAGACCCCCTTCACCCAGCCAAAATGACCCACAACCTACAAGTTATATCCCATATTTTGAAACTCACATAATGATTTTGGCCTTTTTGAAAAAATGGAATCATACAACTGCAGTCCACTCACATCTTGGTGTTATAATGCTGTAATTCAACTCAGCAGAGTGCTATAGTAATCTGCAATCTTTACCATATGATAATTTTCTTTTTTTTTTCATTCCTTTCTTCTTGGTTTCAGTACTGTTTATCTACATTTTTTCCCCCTTGTTTTCTTTATAGTCTTCTCAAGTTATCTCCTTTCTACACTTCTTTTTTTACTATTTCCCTCACCCATGTTTAGTGATATTATGTTATGCAATTATATTTTATAACACTCTTTATTAATGCCATGTAATCTCACTGAGTTAGACAATTCTCAAGGTGTGGATTTAAGAGAATATTCATTAAAAAAAATAAAATGCCTGCTATTATATTGATTGCTGATGCTTATTTTCCTAACTCCAATTATTTATAAATATCTGATGCTAGATGAAGGCAAATATTTTAAATAACAAATTTCTTCTCAGAAGTTTTCAGATTGGAACTCTAAGAAGTATTTCAGGACCATACTAAGAGGCTCTAACCATAGACTGTGGTGGCTGTATCAGATTGAAGCCCGAGGGCATGGCCACATCATTATGACAATAGTTTAAGCTGTTAAAAAGCTCAAGGACCAACAAGTGAGAAAGTAATTCTCCATCAAGATTGCCAGCTGTTTTCAAGTGTTTGGAGACCAGGATGAAGACCACAAGAACCAGTGGCAGATTGTCAAAGCAATGATGCGGAAGCCTACCATTACCATTACAAGCCACAAGAGGTACAATTGTGTTTCTTGTGATGATGGAAAGCTTAGTATAATTAGTTTGTGGACATTTCTAGAATTCAAAAATCTTTTTCTTAAGGAAAAGAATTATCTGAATACATAGCAAATGAAATAGTATCTACATTTGTGAGCTAAAACTGGGATAAAAATTATTTGTACAGTTCTCTTGCTGGTTCAAACATTCTTAATTAGATTTGTGGATTTTATAGTAGAATTAGTAAAGGGCATACTGTGAAAAAGAAATTCAGGAGACAAAAGCTTTTGCTCCAAATGGTTTTACTTTGGAGCTGAATGTATATATGCATTTTTCTATTGGCAGAATCTAACAAGGCAGAAACATCTATCCGAATTCTTATTTAACTCAGTATCACTAATTTTTAGACAAATGCAAATTTGCCTGGAGTAACAGGCAAATTTGCTCTTGGAGTACAGAATGAAGCAGGGCAAAGGCTAATAGAATTCTGCCAAGAGAATGCACTGGTCATAGGAAACCCTCTTCCAACAACACAAGAGAAGACTCTACACATAGACATCATGAGATGGTCAACACCGAAATCAGATTGATTATATTCTTTGTAGCCAAAGATGGAAAAGCTCTACACAGTCAGCAAAAACAAGACTGGGAGCTGACTGTGGCTCAGATATGAACTTCTTATTGCCAAATTCAGACTTAAAGAAAGTAGGGAAAACCACTAGACCATTTAGGTATGACCTAAATCAAATCCCTTACGATTATATAGTGGAAGTGAGAAATAGAAATAAGGGACTAGATCATAGACAGAGTGCCTGATGAACTATGGATGGAGGTTCGTGATATTGTACAGGAGATAGGGAGCAAGACCATCCCCAAGAAAAAGAAATGCAAAAAAACAAAATGGCTATCTGAGGAGGACTTACAAATAGCTGTGAAAAGAAGAGAAGCCAAAAGCAAAGGGGAAAAGGAAAGATATACCCATTTGAATGCAGAGTTCCAAAGAATAGCAGGAGAGATAAGAAAACCTTCCTCAGTGATCAGTGCAAAGAAATAGATGATAACAATAGAATGGGAAAGACGAGAGATCTCTTCAAGAAAATTAGAGATACCAAGGGAACATTTCATGCAAAGATAGGCTTAATAAAGGACAGAAATGGTATGGACCTAGCAGAAGCAGAAGATATTAAGAAGAGGTGGCAAGAATACACAGAACTGTACAAAAAGATCTTCATGACCTAGATAATCATGATGGTGTGATCACTCACCTAGAGCCAGACATCCTGGAATATAAAGTCAAGTGGGCCTTAGGAAGCATCACTACAAACAAAACTAGTGGAGGCGATGGAATTCCAGTTGAGCTATTTCTAATCTTAAAAGATGATGCTGTGAAAGTGCTACACTCAATATGCCAGCAAATTTGGAAAACTCAGCAGTGGCCACAGGACTGGAAAAGGTCAGTTTTCACTCCAGTCCCTAAGAAAGGCAATGCCAAAGAATGCTCGAACTACCACACAATTGCACTCACCTCACACACTGGTAAAGTAATGCTCAAAATTCTCCAAGTCAGGCTTCAACAGTATGTGAACCATGAACTTGCAGATGTTCAAGCTGGTTTTAGGAAAGGCAGAAGAACCAGAGATCAAAGTGCCAACATCTGCTGGATCATCAAAAAAGCAACAGAGCTCCAGAAAAACATCTATTTGTGCTTTATTGACTATGCCAAAGCCTTCGACTGTGTGGATCACAATCAACTGTGGAAAATTCTGAAAGAGATGGGAATACCAGACCACCTGACCTGCCTCTGAGAAATCTGTATGCAGGTCAGGAAGCAATAGTTGGAACTGGACATGAAACAACAGACTGGTTCCAAAATGGAAAAGGAGTACATCAAGGCTGTATATTGTCACCCTGCTTATTTAACTTATATGCAGAGTACATCATGAGAAACACTGGGCTGGAGGAAGCACAAGCTGGAATCAAGATTGCTGGGAGAAATATCAATAACCTCAGATATGCAGATGACACCACCCTTATGGCAGAAAGTGAAGAAGAACTAAAGAACCTCTTGGTAAAAGTGAAAGAGGAGAGTGAAAAAGTTGGCTTAAAGCTCAACATTCAGAAAACTAAGATCATGGCATCTGGTCCCATCACTTCATGGCAAATAGATGGAGAAATAGTGGCATCTTTATTTTTTTGGGTTCCAAAATCACTGCAGATGGTGATTGCAGCCATGAAATTAAAAGACGCTTACTCCTTGGAAGGAAAGTTATGACCAACTTAGACAGCAAATTGAAAAGTAGAGACATTACTTTGTCAACAAAGGTCTGCCTAGTCAAGGCTATAGTTTTTTCAGTAGTCATGTATGGATGTGAGAGTTGGACTATAAAGAAAGCTGAGCACAGAAGAATTGATGCCTCTGAACTGTGGTGTTGGAGAAGACTCTTGAGGGTCCCTTGGACTGCAAGGAGATCCAACCAGTCCATCCTGAAGGAGCTCAGTCCTGGGTGTTCATTGGAGGGACTGATGTTGAAGCTGAAACTCCAATACTTTGGCCACCTGACGCGAAGAGTTGACTCATTTGAAAAGGCCCTGATGCTGGAAAAATTGAAGTCGGAGGAGAAGGGGATGACAGGATGAAATGGTTGAATGGCATCACCAACTCAATTGACATGAGTTTGAGTAAACTCTGGGAGTTGGTGATGGACAGGGAGGCCTGGTGTGCTGCAGTCCATGGGGTTGCAAAGAGTCGGACACGACTGATGACTGAACTGAACTGAACTGACTCACTGGTCAAGATGGCCATCATTAAAAAGTCTAAATAATAATTGCAGGACTGCATGTGGAGAAAAGGGAAACCTCCTACATTGTTGATGCAAATGAAAATTGGTGTAGCCACTATGGAGATCAGTATGGAGGTCCCTTAAAAAACTAAAACTAGAATTACCATATGGTCCTGCATTCCTATTATTGTAATTTGAAAATATATATGCACCCCAAATTTCATAGCAGCACTATTTGTAATAGCCAAAACATGAAAGCAACCTAAATGTCCATCAACAGATAAATGGGTAAAGATGTGGTATATCGTGGAATAGTAATCAGACATAAAAAAGAATGAAATAATGCTATTTGCAGCAACAGGGGTGAACCTAGACTTTGTCATATTAAGTGAAGTCAGACAGAGAAATACAAATATCATTATATTACTTATTTGTGGAATCTGAAAAGTGATTCAAATGAACTTATTTAAAAAACATAGAAAAAAATAAAAAACATAGAAAGACATAAAAAACAAACTTATGGTTATCAAAGATGATAGAAGGGGAGTGGAGAGAGATAAATTATGAGTTAGGATTAGCATATATACACTAATATATATGTAAAATAGATAAACAACAAATGCCTACTGTATTGCACAAGGAACAATACTCAGTAAATTAGCCTATAATGGAAAAGAATCTGAAAAAGAATATATTTATTCTTTGAATCCCCTTCCTGTATACTTGAAACTAACACAATATTGTAAATTAACTATACCTCAATAAAAAATTTAGAAAATATTCTTGTTTTAAATCTACCTCCATTCAAGGCAGTTGAAGATTATGACAGTAATCTGATACTTGAACTATATGCAAATCTGTCTGACCCTAGAATAGATATGTTAATTCTGGAAAAGAGATATATCTCTTTTATTCATCTTACTTTTAGTATCTTTCGATGAATTAGTCTCTTTTTATTAAATTGCAAAGCTTTTACTTTCAAAATGACAAGTAGAATCCTGGTTTAAGGTGGCTATTAAAATAACCCTTGCCTAAGCAGCAGAATTATACATATTCTTCCCTACCATATGCTCCTAAAATAGTCTTTGTACACTCTATTAGAAGATTTGGAGAATGCGTCCAACAGAGACATTGTACATAAAGCAGTAGTTAGGAATATAGGCTTTGGAGTTGGACAGAAGTGTGTTCAAACACTAGCTCTTACATACATCAATAATGCAACCTTAGAAAAAAAAGTCTAGAGTCATCTTTTCCATGTAAAATGTGAATAACATTATCTAACTGCAGTTGTTGAGAGGATTCCATATAATAATGCCTACTAATTGCTTAACACACAAGATGACATTTAAAAAGGATTTGAGAAGAATTCCATGGAATGAGGATCCTGGCAGGCTACAGTCCATGGGGTGGCACACAACTGAGCTACTACCACTTTCATAAGAAATAATAACTAATAGAATTGTTGTTAGGTCTTAAGTTAGTCTGGTTCCCTGTGACTCACAAAGTTTCTTTTTTTGTTTCAAACAAAGATGACCATTTAGTGAGGTTGAGACAATCTGGAATACCCCTATTTAAAGTGGTTGGTTGAATTTACCATGAATGATTAGATATACTAGGCCCAAGTTGTCTTTTATTATGTGATGTTAGACAACTATCCATCCATTCATACTGTGTCATTCTGTTTTCCTAAGATACAGTCCTCTTTTAGATTGTCACATAGGCTGTGTGTGGTCAGAGTTTACTATATTTTGGTGGTCAGTGTTTAGTATATTTTGGGAAACATTTTGTTCTTGAGGGAAACACATACTGGTCTAAGAATGGCACTGAACAAAGAGAAGACTTTGACGTTTTCACTTGGAACTCACAGGATCATCTTATCTGCAAACTCCTTATCTAGTAGATGAATATAGCTGAGGAATGGAGGAATAAAATACTTTAGTAAAACGGGTATGGCCATAGCTGGAATCCAGGACACTTGACTTTTGGTCCTATAGTACAACTACTTCTATTTACGATTCTTGTTTACTTGAGGACTGCTTGAAACTGAAAATGTCTTATAATGAATACTCTTTCCAAAAGACAAATGGTATAGTCTTGTTTGATACACTTGAGATAACATTCAGTTATTAGAAAAGTTAAGAGTTATTAGAAAATAGTGTTTGATTTTATAAATTTTCATCAAAAGAAGATTTACTGCTTACTTCAAGCTGGTTTAGGAAAAGGCAGAGGAACCAGAGATCAAATTGCCAACATCTGCTGGATCATCGAAAAAGCAAGAGAGTTCCAGAAAAACATCTATTTGTGCTTTATTGACTATGCCAAAGCCTTTGACTGTGTGGATCACAATAAACTGTGGACAATTCTGAAAGAGATGGGAATACCAGACCACCTGACCTGCCTCTGAGAAACCTGTATGCAGGTCAGGAAGCAACAGTTAAAACTGAACGTGGAACAACAGACTGGTTCCAAATAGGAAAAGGAGTACATCAAGGCTGTATATTGTCACCCTGCTTATTTAACTTATATGCAGAGTACATCATGAGAAACACTGGGCTGGAGGAAGTACAAGCTGGAATCAAGATTGCTGGGAGAAATATCAATAAGCTCAGATATGCAGATGACACCACCCTTATGGCAGAAAGTGAAGAAGAACTAAAGAGCCTCTTGATGAAAGTGAAAGAGGAGAGTGAAAAAGTTGGCTTAAAGCTCAACATTCAGAAAACTAAGATCATGGCATCTGGTCCCATCACTTCATGGGAAATAGATGGGGAGACAGTGGAAACAGTGTCAGACTTTATTTTTCTGGGCTCCAAAATCACTGCAGATGGTGATTGCAGCCATGAAATTAAGACTCTTACTCCTTGGAAGGAAAGTTATGACCAACCTAGACAGCATATTAAAAAGCAGAGACATTACTTGCCAACAAAGGTCCGTCTAGTCAAGGCTATGGTTTTTCCGTAGTCATGTATGGATGTGAGAGTTGGACTGTAAAGAAAGCTGAGCACTGACGAATTGATGCCTTTGAACTGTGGTGTTGGAGAAGACTCTTGAGAGTCCCTTGGACTTGCAAGGAGATCCAACCAGTCCATCCTAAAGGAGCTCAGTCCTGGGTGTTCATTGGAGGGACTGATGTTGAAGCTGAAACTCCAATACTTTGGCCACCTGATGCGAATAGCTGACTCATTTGAAAAGGCCCTGATGCTGGAAAGATTGAGGGCAGGAGGAGAAGGGGACGACAGAGGATGAGATGGTTGGATGGCATTACCAACTCAGTCGACATGGGTTTGGGTGGACTCCGGGAGTTGGTGATGGACAGGGAGGCCGGGCGTGCTGTGGTTCATGAGATCACAAAGAGTAGGACACGACTGAGCGACTGAACTGAACTGAACTGAATGAAAGGGTCTTTTTCAAGGCCATGACGCTGCTATCTGGGTTATTCCTGACTTGTTTTTCTCATTCCGGGTCTTTTCCAATGAGCTGTTTCTTTGCATCAGGTGGCCAAAGTACTGGAGTTTCAGCTAAACATCAGTCCTTTCAATGAATATTCAGAGTTGATTTTCTATAGGATTGACTAGTTTGGTCTCTTTGCAGTCCAAGGAACTCTTACGTGTCTTTTCCAACACCGCAGTTCAAAAGCATCACTTTTCAGTGCTCAGCCTTCTTTATGGTACAACTCTCACATCTATACATGACTACTGGAAAATGTGCTGAACAGTATTGTGTAAAACCAAGCTATTGAAATCACAGATGATTTAAGTTGGATTAACATCTTAACCTATATTTTTAGTCACTTCCTGGGGGCATGAGTTATTTTGCCCATCTTAATAACTTACTAGGTTATCAGGAACTATGAAAATATAATGGGAAATTTTTTTCAGGTTGTAGAAAAATTGAGACAAGTTATTTTAGTCTTATTGAATTTATGTTAATTTTTGAGTGCTTATGTATTTTGTAGGGAAGGTTTCTATTATTTAAGGTTAGTTGTGATATTTAGAATGAGTTTTCAGTGCCATGTTGGTTTCATATGGCACATTGCATCCTATAATAATGTGTATCCCACCTCATGACCAAAAAGTCCTTGTAAAAGCCCTATAAGTCACATGAAAAACTATGTGAGCAGTCTCACTCTGGCTAGGTTATTATTCATAATAGTAAATATTGTGACTTGAGGCCCTTTAGGACCTTTCGACTTTCAGAAAAAGGCATTGTAATACATTGTGATCAACACTTCAAATACACATTCCTTTAAAATAATCTTCATTAGAGCCTAATAAGGTAGGCCTTATGCTCTTCTTATAGAAAAAGGAAATTAAGACATGGAAAGGTTAACCAAATCAGGAATCATCCCAGGCGAGTCTGATGCCAGAGCCAGTTCTTAATCAAGGCACTAGATTCTTTGTGTTACGGTGTCAAGCCTAACTCCTGCATTTTCAAATCCTCATATTTCTTAGGCTACTTTTATTCTCCCTTCTATTTAGCACTATGGGTACACTCCCATTCTTCATTTGGCCTTCTTGAATTAGCCGGCTAATTTATACTTTTGAACTCAGCTTTTACAGTATTGCTCTCAGGACACTCAAGAACCTTGGATTAGAGTTACCTTTACTTGTGGCGCTTTTTTTGATTGTTTGTTTGTTTGTAATTTTAGTTGGACTGAAGGAAAATATTGATCATTTTCCTGATCAATTTACACTTGAGAAGTCAGCATGATAAAGTAGCAAGAATAGAGATATTAGATTAAGATCTAACTAGATTCAATCCAAGATCCAGTGCTTGTAGCATCATCACTTTGGGTGAACTTTAGAGTCTTACTGAGTCTTCTTTTCCTAGAATACAGGATTTCTATAAAGATTTAGTGTAGGAATATATAAATAAAAATACAAAATAGAAATGATATGGAAGATTAGTTTCATTTCTACTTTGTTGGTTTTTAGAAATTGTGTAATTTTTAGTTATTGTTTTAAAATTTTATCTCCTTTATTATTTAACATTTAATACTCATTCTAACTCTAGATGCATAATCTATATTGTGATATGTTTAAATTAGGGACTTTGAGTTTCTGAGTATGTTAGTAGTGTAAATTGCACTAGAACCATGCCCAGTATGACAAAAAATTTTGCTGTTCACAGAATATACAAGGGTTATTCCACATTCCCTTCCCTTTTATAAGTCAGCCAGTCCCAGCTGATTCCTTTTGGCCAAACGTCTGGGAGGGGAAGTAAAAAGATAAAAAAGCATCTATGAACTGATGTGTAGATTCTTCAGCTCTCTCTTTCTCTGATGCAATAAACTGCTCTGGAATGTTCCTGTTGACATAATTACAGAATAGGAGTATTCTAAATCCCTGTGACATCACTCAGAATCTACCTGACCCATAAAGGACGTAGCATGAACAGTCACTGAATCTTTATGAATTACGCTGAGATTCTGGGGTATGTTTCTTGTTGCAGCATAGCCTAAGCTAACCTGACATACATACAGCCTTTGGAGGAGCCTGTTTCTTTTACACAGTAAGGATACAGGCAACTAGAAAATATTAAGAGGAGTTGCAATAGATTGCCTAAGTAATCCAAGTAGACAAGTAATACGATAAGTCATTATTGCTAGTAACCAACTCTGTGATTCTACGTAGAGAGAAAGTTCTATTTTCCCCCTAACATTTGAAAGCAAGTATTTAGTCACTGAGTATTTTCCTGTATGGATTAGAGATTGACTCAGACCATCCTATGCTTGATAAAAAAAAACTCTTCAATAATAAAAGAAAAGAACCTCAAGTACTTGTGTTATTCCAAGTCAGGTCATTGCTTTGTATGTTCACATCTCTCATTTTGTCAAAAATAAATACTTTGAGACAAGAGTAGAAACTCAAAAGTAGAACTGTATGCTGCTAAAGATTGTCTACAAAGACAATTGAATTTACCAAAAAATAAAAATTCCTGAAAGTTTCACAATTCAGTTATTTCACTTACCATTATGACAAAATCAGATCAATGACACAGCAACCCAATTAACATCATAGCAATTTTCCTAAAATTGGTTAGATAACTTATGTGACTACTCTGTCTAGTAGGCCAGATGCCTAGTGGAATGCTTTAAGCCTTCAGATTTACTTACTTATTTGCCAAAATATTTGTTTGAATTTGATAGTGTAGAAACAGAAAAATTTTGATTTCATGTTCAGTATGATTTGATTTAGAATTTGTGGTTGATAAATGAATGGCATTTAAAATATATATGGGATTCTTACTGATTATGTTAACTTGAAGTTTTTTGTTTTAATTGGAGAGCCAAAATGACATTTCACGTTATTCTCTAATTACACATTCTATGGCTAAAGGTTCAATTATTGCTGTTTTGTTAGTGATGATATGATAAATGAGCAGGATAATGGCAGAGTGGTGTGCACCAGCATGACAGTTGGTCTGGAAGTCAGGAGTCCCAGAGTTTGCTCTTGGCTTTCTTATAATGCATTTCTTAACCCTGGTGACATTGGGCTGGTCACTAACTGTTCTGGGATTTATTTTTTCTACCTGTAGAGTGAAGATATTTCTCCCCTCCCATCCTTAAACTTCCAGAGTCAGTGTGAGGTTTGGATTAGCTGACACATTTGAAAATGGCTTGATGTCATAGAAATGTTATATTTACATTTATTTTAACTTGTGGATGGATATATAAATATATATTTATTTCAGAAGTTAATTCTCTTGGGTCATTGTCTTCCAACTTAGAACACTAAATCTGTTCTGCAGTCTCATCTTGCGGCCATTTCCTAACCTTTCACCCCACTCCCAAATCTTGACCAGACGCCCCTTATCTGTGCTCCAGAGGACCCTCTGCATAACTTCATTACAACATTTACTGCATTACTCTGGCAGGACATCTCTGCTTGTCTCCTCCACTAGACAGTGAACTGTATAACAGTATAGCTGTTATTTGTGTGTCTCCCATTCCCAGCATAATGCTTGGCACTTTGTTGAGGCTCCTAAATGTTTAGCAATCTGATCATAAACCTTGGAGACACTATGATGACTACTATATTTTTAAACAAATATTCTCATTGAAAAATATGATTCCACTTGGCTGGATGACAATTTATAATGACTATGACTTTGCAATTTTTAATTGGAAGCCTTTTAATTTCTTAATTAGCTTTATACAATTTATGTTACATCTAGTAGATGGCAATAGAGAGTAATTATTTTTTTTTTCTGCTTCTAATATCACTGGGACTATTTTTTGCCAAACACAAAAATTTTTTGCAACTTTTTCCTTTTTAAGTTCTACCGAGCAGTTTATGGAATTGGCAACCTGCCAAATGGTGATCCATTTTCTCAAAAACATCGTTTGAGACCATGCCAACCAGGCACACTCAGCTTATCTACTGCATCATAGCACAGTCACATAATTCGTGCAAAATTATGTTTGACATTAAATTATAAACCCTTAGTGTAATAATAAAAAAATAAATAACCTTAAAAGCAAATTAAAAATATGTTTTCACTGGAGCACGTTATTAGCCCACTGGAAACTTGATCTGTAGTAGTCAATCCATGGGCATGCTTCCATTTCTAGAGGGGTTTGAAGTTTCTCTCTGTGCAGAGAAAAATCCCTAATTCATGAAAGGAAAATTAGCTAATAAAATAATTTTTTCCTCCTGAACTGCTCTGTTGATGAAAACATGTCCACTGCAATCATAGAAATGAGTGACTTTTCAAATAAAGTAGTTTGTGTTGCCATAAACATAAGGATGGTAAGGCCATTGCTGTTCTTTGCCAAAGGAAAGGGTAACCAGCTGTGTCTGGCTTTTTTTTTTTTTTTTTCCTTTACTGCAGTATTCACATAAATAGCCTCTTCTTGGGACTGAAGTAGCCCAAATGAGATTCCATCAAAAGGAATTTGGGCTCCTTCAGAGTCTGTGCATTCTGAAGCCTTGCTCATTAGTTTTAAAAAAGAAATCTTAAAGTGATGGAAGAAATATTTTCATTTGATTACACCTAGTATTTCAACCCAGAGAAGGCAATGGCAACCCACTCCAGTACTCTTGCCTGGAGAATCTCATGGATGGAATAGCCTGGTAGGCTGCAGTCCATGGGGTCGCGAAGAGTTGGACACAACTGAGCGACTTCACTTTCACTTTTCACTTTCATGCATTGGAGAAGGAAATGGCAACCCACTCCAGTGTTCTTGCCTGGAGAATCCTAGGGACGGGGGAGCCTGGTGGGCTGCCGTCTATGGGGTCGCACAGAGTCGGACACGACTGAAGCGACTTAGCAGCAGCAGCAGTATTTCAACCACTGTAATTGTTTTTATGTCTCAGTTTGTTTCCTTAGTTGTCTGACGGGGTGCTAATTATATACTGAGATGTTGGTGGTGTCTCAATGTTCATTCTTAGGTTTCTATATACAAATCCAGGGGTTTATCGCCAGTTAAAGCAATTCACTGCAGTCTAGGCTGCCCTAACGCTGAGATTAAATTATTATGTAGGTACCTTCCATGATGAACCTCAAAAACAGCCATGCAATAATATCAAAGTTTACCTCCAACATTTATTTATGATGTTTAATTTAATTGGTTTTCATATATTTATTCTTGCTTACTTGTAGATATAAATTAATACTTTTTACAGTTATATATTTTTTCATCTATATAAATGTTTAAGAAAGGTAACTTGTATTCTTTTATAAAAACATCAAAAAAGCATATGTTTTCTTTAATATAATGAGAAATGAAGCCCACGAATCAGACAGACTGCATCTGTAGGGAAGATAGAAGACTATATTTTACCCAAGATGACATTTTAAAATGACTGCCAGGTAACCTGCAAAATTGTAATGTGTTCTGCTGCCAAATTTGTCTTAGCACTGGGAATTAATTTTCCAACATGTTTTGGAAGTAAGAGGTTAATTAATTATTTCAGGCACTATGATATCACTGGAGGTCTGAAGTTAGACAGCAATTCACATGAACATGGAACCAGCAAAATAATTGGACTTCGTTCCTTTATCTTTCAAGGGCTCTTTTACATGACAACACAATATTCTCACTGCTCCAAGGAATACCTTTGGCACTTCTACAATTCTAATTTCTTTTCCTTGCTTGCTAGTTCATTGTTGATTCTTGGAACCCAAGCAGGATAGTGGGGGATGGAGCAGAGCCTGGTGTCTGTCTGGCTTCCTCAAGCAAGCCCCAGTTCCCTTGTTAGGTTAGGGAGTATTTTCAAGTTTTCCAGAGGGAGTAATTGCTCTTCCTAGCAAGGAATGCAAAGCTTTGCGAGGAATTTCAATAGGATTCATGACTCTGAAGGATCTGAAGGTGAACTCAGGCTTGCTCACCAGGTGCTGGGATTGATCACGCACAGTCTCGGAGGAGCTAGAGGGTTAGGCCTGTGATGGAGGTCAGCACTGGACCAGGAGCAGGAGAGAGAATCAGGTAGCGTAAGTCTTCCCAACAGACAAGTGTGGAACGCCGTCAAGTAACACGTTTGCCCTTGATATTAGAGATCCAAAAGACTATTTTAGCAGAGAAAATAAGTCCCAGGCCTATAGAAAGGAATGAAATGACAGGAGTGTGAAAGGCAGCATAATGTCTCTACAAACAGTTCATTTTCTTCTTTCAGTGTTTCAGTATACACTGTCTTTTTTTAAAAAAATTCTTTCATTTTTCAGAACAGAGCTAGATTAGTAGGCATATTTTATTATTTATTTGTTGATCTTATAATATTTGTTAGGAGGTTCACATTCAGTCAGAAGCTTTTTTTCTTTCCATAATAATAAGTGTAAAAGGAACCTCAGCTGGTAAGGCAGAGGGTATTTTAAAAAAGTAGTAGCTTTAATAGCGCAGAGGGTTTTTCTAGGGCAACTGCTTTCCTCAGCTCCAAGTCTACTCGGTCAAAGGCTCAGTGGTTATGACTTTGCGGCACTTATATTTGGCCTTGGAGTTCCACATTGAACATCTCTCCTCTGGCCAAATTTTATTACCATGTAATAAAATAAAATCCAATGTGCTTAAAACTCTTTCTAATGAGGACTACCAAAATATTTTTAAGTTATTCTGTGGCTCTCCCTTTCTCCTCTCCATATTTTAATGAGTTTTGGAGGAAAAGAAAAAATGAACATTTAGACCACGTCTATATGGCATTAAGATAATGATGGGGACATAAAAAATTCAGATCAACAGTCATGTCAGATATGAAAGAAGATAACCAAGGCTTTCTTTTTTTTTTTTTTTTTCTCTTGCTGAATTGATCAGGTTAACCAGGTGTTTGCCTCAGAATTAAGGAAATTATAGCTGCTTTCATTAAAGAAAATAATAACACTTATACACCAATTTTCATCTCCTATTTTTCTTCAACCTTGCCCATTTGCTTATTTTAACCTTGCATCCAGACCACAGTTTTTCCTTAAAGAAAACAACCAACTCCAAATTGCCAAATCCAGTGTTTTCTTTTTTTGAAGATTGCTTTTTGTAAACTGGGAAATTGACATTTTTCAATATGAAATGAAATTTATGATGAAAGTACAAGTTTTGGATCCTTTCTTAGCTGAGACAAGAATAAACCTTACATGCTTATATATATATGTGTATATATATATATGTTACATATATATACTCAATTAAGTCTGTCAGCAGCAAATTTCCTGTTTTTTAATATCGCATTTGACTATTTGACTACATGGTTATTCTGTTGTAGGCCTTCCTCTCTGTTAAAAAAAATAATAAAAAAATAGGACAATATCAAGGCTAAATCAGGTAAAACTATTCAAACTGAATTATTGTGTTGAGATGAAAAAATTTTAAATGATTCACTTAACTTTTTCAATGAGAAATGATATGAGCTCTTCTTCAGGCGTTTAGCATGCAGCTATTTGAAGTTGCACTAATTTTGTATCAGATAAAGAAAATTACACATATCTTCCCAAACCAACACACACAGCCGAGCACACTGGCTGTCTCTTGCTAGCATATGGTATTCATCATTAGCAGCAGCGGCAGCAGTCACCTCCTTTAGTTGACTGGTGGAAAATAGAGCTCCAACTCAAATCTCTGTCTGCTCGCCATAGTTTTTTCCAGTTAAATTGGTGCCGCAATCTGTATGGTTTCATCACTCCATTGGCAGTTTAATATAAACATCTGTTTCCAGTCTTTTATATCCTATCTGAGATTTATTCAGTCCCTCTGAGTTATCTGTCCTTTTCTCCTACCCTATTTATTCCCCTTGACTTCTAAATGATTGTGTTTTCCAATATTTCCTTGATCTTTTGCTCAGATGTATGCATCGTTAAATATATTTAATTATCTCTTTTTTTCTTCTGGAGCCTGAACTGTTTGTTTATAATCAGTCCTCTCCTGATGCATTAGGAAGCTCTTTACCCTCACAGTGCAATTTTCCTTGGAAATAAAGTAACATGATTCCAGGTTGCAATGATTAAGGTTATTATTTCATTGTGATTGGCATCAAAATCAAACTGTGAAGGATTTTATTCAAGTTAAATGAGTTTGTCTTTTCTCCACCATATTTTGCATCTATCCTTTTACAATGCAAGTATTTAAGGTCCTGGTGCTCAGAATTCATATTATTTTGCTCTCTCTTCTATTAAATTTATAATGTTCTAAAGTAAGGGCATTTCCTGCAAGGTAATAATCTGTGGTAGAAGCAGAGACCCTGAATCAAAGACAGTAGAGTCTTTTAATTTGACTATTGGTTAAATGTCAGGAAATGTCCGGCCCAGAGGTCATTATTATTAAGTCAAATAGAAAGCTTTTATTTTCCTCTCTCCTTTTTATTTGGGGAGATTTTCATAAAGATTGATGCTGTCTAACTCACTAACTACAGGGAAATGGTGGAATTCTGTAAACAATTGGCAAACAGAACTTTGTTCTTATTGTCCCATTAAGCTTAATATGAGGTGTTAAATTTAATGAAATGTGGTGAGTGAAGTGTTATTTTCCTATTGGTTACTGTAACAGTCATTAACAAGTAGGACACGACTAGTGCTGAAAATAGAATACTGTATCCATGACAACAGAGTTCAGCTTTTCCATTTTCAGCAAATGGGACAGCAATTACTTAATATTTTCTTGATTTATTAATTTCTTTATAAGTGGGAGTAACAAGAAGACTCTTAAGCTGGGCAGTTAATAGTCCAAATTAGCTAACATTTTTCGTGACATCATTTATATAATCACTTAGTCATTTATTCATCCCTATAAACATTTGTTGAGTTTCTACTATGGTAGACACTAAGCGTACAGAAATGAGTGAGACACAGTTTCTATCCACAGGTTGTTTATGATCTAATTAGTGCCGTGGTTTTCAGACGAAGGTCTCTGGACAAGCAACATTGACACCACTGGGAACTTGTGAGGAATGCAGATTTTCTAGGCCTTTCCAAGACCTACTGAATCATGCACACTGGGGTGAGACCCAGTGATCTGTGTGTTAACAAGCCCTCCAGATGCTTCTGGTGCTTCTCCCTAAAGCTTGAGAACCACAAGTTGCATGAAGAAATTAAAAACCTTTCAATTAATACTATCTTTTTTATAGTCAAAATGATTATAAAATAACAGGATACTTCCATTTAAGAGAGCTATAATTCCATAGAACTTCAGAGATTCCATAAATATTTATCCTTTAGGTTTATGGCCAAGATGTATTGACAATGAACTAACTTCACATGATTGATTAAAAATACTAACAACAGCAACCAAAAAACCCAATGAGTATCTCACAAATCCCATGGATTTTGTTACATCTCTTTGGTGATCCTATTGTTTCAAGAATGTTAAAAGACTATACATTTTAAGATAGAATCATGTATTATAAGATGCAGGCATAGGAAGGTCCTTGGGAATAGTCACTATTATTTCTAACAAAATCTTAAGTTTACCATAAAGTGAGACAAATAAGTGCCCAGCCCATTTGTGGGTTTAAATCTTGGGAAAAAAAAAATCTTGGAAAAAATCACTTAACCTTTCCATTTGTTTCTTCTTTTGCAGAATGAGGGTAGAAGTAGGACTTGTGAATTACAATACTCTGCCAGATCTTCTCCAATCTGAATATTTTATGATTCTATCTTTAGAAGTCTCTGTTAATATGTGTCCCATGTACATATATGCACTACATGTGTGTACATATAGCCAATTTTTCTCTATGTATTCTCTCTATCCCTTATTGTCTTGATCCTCACTATCATTGTAACTTTCTGTTTCTAACTACAATTGTGAATTTCTGTATAACCATGGTCTTGAATCTTTGCCCACTCAGAGCTGTATGTGTGTTCTCCCAAGCCTTCACTCTACACCCAGAACTGCTTTTCTTGAACACACACAAGATACCTCACCCTTTCATTCTTAGGAGTCCATCTGTTCTGTGAAGCACTCCAGTGAAAATAACACCTACCACTTTGTGCTGTTAAACACATCTTTTACCACCCTTCATCCTGTAGATCTTGAGTATATTACTTAAGATGAGCACTTTTCTTCCTTCTTTGCTTTTAATTATAACTGGTGACATGCTTTATAAACTCACAAAGATAATATTACTTTCATCCCATATATTGGGTAGAACCATTTATAACAATGTGACAGCTATATAAAGTGAGTTTCATTTCAGGTAGGGTAATAGATTAGCTCCATGGTTTTGCATAATGTCAAGCTTTTTGTGGTACAAGCTTGAGTCCTGTGGGTCCTGTTACCTTTATTATCTGCTGTAGTTGAAAACTGTAGCTCTACAATCAGCTATTTCAAGATGATGATGGTGGTATAATCAGTATGGTGGAGCCAGAGTGACAGAGTGTAAAAGCATTATTCAAACTTTCAGACCTGGGTTCAAATATTATCACCAGTGCTCATTTGCTGTGTGATCCTAAACAAATTAAATGATCTTTCTGAAACTGTTTTCTCAAATGCAAAGTTATAAAAATAATCCACACTTTAGGTTTACTATGAGGGTTAAGTGAAGTCATATTTAAAAGAACCTATCACAGGGCCTAACACAATCCTATTCAACAGATGCGTATGTCTGTGATCCAAACCTCTACCAATAATAACCTCTCTACCTATCTCTCCATGTAAATTTTACCCCAAGCCCTTGTATTAACATGCTGAAAAATAGACTCATTTCCACCCCCACCCCCACAACCTACTGCTACTGTATTCTGTCCCTGAACAAATGGTGTTGCTACTCAAACATTGTCCCAAAGCAGAGACTCCCTTCTCTTTCATGCCACACATCCAACCAACTGCTAAAAGCAGATGGTTTTCAACTCTCACGTTCATCCCTACCATCCCTATCATTAATTCCTTAATTAAGACTCAAAATTCCTTCCTTGGATAACAGTGCTGTCTCTAAATCAGACCTCAACTCTCCATCTATGGTGTTGCAATTCATACTCTTTACACTGCTGCCAGGGAGAGCTTTTAAAACAAAAATTTTAAACATGTTATTCTCTTGTTTAAAATCATTCTGTATTCTCTATAAATCTTTGGATAAAATTCAAAGTTTTGAGCATGGCACACAAAGCTCTCTCTAGTTTGAAAAACAACCATCCTCCATCCACTGTGACCCCTCTCATTGTTGCTACCCATGCCTCTACAGTCACCTTGAATAAGAGGTTTTTTGTCTCTTTTTGATTCTCCTGAGGCAAGGACTTGGTAGCAGGGAGTTTATTTGGGTGGCTATATAAGGAAGCAGAAATGAGGGAGGAGGAATAGAGTGATGGGGTGTTTTTTCAGGGTATGTCAGGGAAGTCCTATACTGAGCGATAGAGATTCATTCCTGGAAACGTCTGAGAAGCCTGTCATACTATCTGAATTGTCAGAACAGGCAGCTGAGACATACTTCTACCATCTCTTGCTCCCCCCGCCCCCAGTTGAAGGATATCTTTGGGTATAACACCCCAACCCTTTCAGGCTGCATTTGTTCAGAAGCTAAGTGACTTCAAGAACTTGAGAAAAGGCCCTTACGTGTGAAGTGTTGGAGTGGGATGTCACCTCTGAGTTTGCACAGAACTGTGTATTACAGCTGTAGCTGAAATCACAGAAGGGCCATTGGGCAACAAAGAGATGGCTCCATCATGCTATGGTTTTCCGCCTTCACAGAAGTGTGCCCATGTGCTTAAATGTCTTCATTCCCTCCTCTTCTCCACATCATATAATTAACTCATACTGATACCTCAATCTGTTATTCCAGAATTGGCTCTGCCAGGATCCCAAGTATTATCTCTCTCTCTGATCCAAGTATTATCTCTCTCTCTGATCACAAGAATCATCTGGAAATCATTCTTCTCAACATCCATAGTATTCAGAGTGGTGCGGTACCATGCCACACATCACAATCAATGGCACTTCTATCTCTAGGATAGAAGCATCTTGAGGGTGAGAAATGTATCTTACTTGTCTTTGCTTCTAATTACAGTACAATACCTGAATATTTTAGAGCTTGAATCAGTATTTGTTGAATGAATGGAAACATGAATGATTAGATGAAAACGAATTCCCCAAACTAATCTTCATAATACATAATTACTTATCATGTCATTTCTCATCAAAAGTCATCCCTAATGGTACCTTGCTGACACATAATGACTAGATTCTCTAACTTGGTTTTCCCAAACTGCCTTTCTAGCCTGATTTCCCATTATGCCCATTTAATAATTTTGTACTTCAGACACAATGCTCATTCACTGTCCTGTAGAAGTATTCTAGATCTCTTTCCTCATGCCTCTGGGATTCTGTCTATTTTTAAATGTGCATCTTACTCTTACACATATTTTGAAACCAGTTTAAACCTTGTTTTTCTAAAAGAAAAAAAAATGCACTTCTTGACAATTAGCATATAGTGGTCATTTTCTCTTCTTTGAATTCTTACATTTCTGGTTGTCCAGTGATTACTGATAACAATGCCATATATATGTCATCTGCTTGGACTATATCTCTTCAATTAGACTCTGTGGTTCTCAAAGTCAGATTCCATTTCTTGAATTTAGTTTGGAAAGAGATTGTAATTCTTGATATCTAATCCAGTACTAAAGAGCCTCTTGATGAAAGTGAAAGAGGAGAATGAAAAAGTTGGCTTAAAGCTCAACGTTCAGAAAACTAAGATCATGACATCTGGTCCTGTCACTTCATGGCAAATAGATGGGGAAACAGTGGAAACAGTGGCTGACTTTATTTTTGGGGGCTCCAAAATCACTGCAGATGGTGACTGCAGCCATGAAATTAAAAGACACTTACTCCTTGGAAGGAAAGTTATGACCAATCTAGATAGCATATTAAAAAGCAGAGACATTACTTTGTCAAAAAAGGTCCATCTAGTCAAGGCTATGGTTTTTCCAGTGGTCATGTATGGATGTGAGATTTGGACTATAAAGAAAGCTGAGCACAGAAGAATTGATGCTTCTGAGCTGTGGTGTTGGAGAAGACTCTTGAGAGTCCCTTGGACTGCAAGGAGATCCAACCAGTCCATCCTAAAGGAGATTAATCCTGGGTGTTCATTGGAAAGAACGATGTCGAAGCTGAAACTCTAATACTTTGGCCACCTGATGCGAAGAGCTGACTCATTTGAAAAGACCCTCATGCTAGGAAAGGTTGAGGGCAGGAGGAAAAGGGGACGACAGAGGATGAGATGGTTGGATGGCATCACCGACTCAATGGACATGAGTTTGGGTAAACTCCAGGAATTGGTATGGACAGGGAGGCCTGGCGTGCTGCGGTTCATGGGATCGCAAAGAGTTGGACACAACTGAGTGACTGAACTGAACTGAATCCAGTACCAAGAACGGGTTCTTGTATGTACATTGCAAGCTTAATACTATTTCTTTATGGGGACACAGACTATTCAGACATGTACAACTAGGGCCTGTGCACCACAACTGTTGAGCCTATGCTTTAGAGCCCGTCAGCCGCAACTACTGGAGCCTGCGCACTTCGAACCTGTGCTCTGCAACTAGAGAAGCCACCACAATGAGAGGCAAATGTACTGCGATGAAGAGTAGCCCCTACACACCACAACTGGGGAAAGTCCACGTGCGCAGTGAAGACCCAGCACAGCCAGACATAAATAAACAATTTTTAAAAACAACCAGAGAATATAAGTTTATCTTTGATGAAAGTTTAAAGCAGTGTTGAAATTTATCTTAACAAATTTATTTAATGTTTTGATGAGGGAATGTGAGATGTAGTTGAATGATTTAAAAATAAAGCCAGTTATATGGCTATTGCATTTTATGAATTATTAATATTTAAAAGATAAGAACTTTTAATTTTGAAAGACTTGAAAACAATTAGAGGGAATTTTTCCTTTTTTGTAGAGGAAAACTGGGAGACTAGGGGTTAAACATTGGTACAGATTTGTACTGTAATACCTTTGTATACTCTCAATTTTTTATTACCACTGTATGTTATATTATTTAATGTAAAATACTAAAATATTAAAAAAGAATCTTTCTTAATTTTCTCCTTTCAAGAAATGGAAGCATGAACATGGATGTGACAATAGTGTCACTTTAGTTCTTTACTCTTTGTATTATTTAATATTGGGCCATTTATAAAATATGGAAATTAAACATTTTAAATAGACATTGGTTTAATCAATGAATAGATCTGAACTAGGAGACTAGAATGAATGATAGAAAAATCATTTGCTAATATTTAAAGAGTTGAACAGACTGACCTTTGTTTAAATTATATTTTATAAGCTTTAATTAATATAATTCTGACTTTTCAGCACAACATTGTTTTCAGGTTAATTCTGTGGGGTTACTTATTTTTCTTTTTTTAAAAGATGATCAACTTAAGCAGAAGATTCGCTTATTGTATGGGAAAAAGGAAAGGAGTAAAAAAAATTCTTCCTTCCCCCACAGGGCTATCTTTCCATTAATTCTTCCAACATTAATACAATGTTGCTGACTATGTTATGTTGTTACTAGGTTGTGTTAAATCAAGAGAATAATTGGACATTAAGATTCAACTCTGAATACATTAATTAGATGATTTCTTTATTTCTGTCTTAAGTTACTAATGATTTCCTCTCCATAACTAGGGAAACTCTGAAGAACTCATTAGCCTTTTGGGATTCTATAGCTACTTTAAGATGATTTTGGGGTGATGAAGTCTTTCTGGTACCAGTAGACTCTCTATTAAGTTCCAAAAATTAAAATTTCAAAAAGAAAGGGTACTATTTAGATTCAAAATGCACACCCTTCAGGGGGTTATTTCTTTTCAGATGGAATATGTTCCATAACAATGGTACCTATGGAGAGACATAAGCACCCCATGAATACTAATATGCTCATCAAGATGATCATTGAAAAGCCACATTTTTTTTTCTAAATGCTGAGAGTCTGTAAATATTTCCTCTACATGTGGAAGACATGGACCATCATTTTTTGTGCCTTGCTGCACTGGAAACTCATTATGATCAGATTCTTGTTCTTATTTACCTTTGTGTTCCTACTACCTTGTATAGTACAGGAGCTGCTCAATAAATATCTGTTATCAGCTGATTAATAAAATCACTTAATCTTTTTGAGTCTTTAGTGTATTAAACCAGAAATTATCTGAAAACTTTTCCTGTTTTAATATTCTATGAACTTTAAGCCGGCATCCTTCTGTAGATAGTAAAAACTTTTCAAAAGGGTTTTTTAATAAAAACTTTGCAAAAAATTTATTCTATCATAATATTATAAGCTGCTATAATTTAATGATATTTCCTTTAAGTAAAATCTCACTTTAAAATGATTTAAACAATTAATCAGATACTTTACCCAGGTCTTCAGTATCAATACATACAGAGTGAAACTCATTAAATCCTAATTCCATTGAACAGAAGATAGGGTGATGATCTGAAGGGGTAACCAACATGGAGTTCAGAGATGGAAAAAGAACTCCAAAGATAAAGTCAGCCCTGATCACCATTACCCTCCTTGGGCCAGTCCATATGTGATGATTTTTTCCTACTACAGTTGGCCCATGTCCCTTGGCGCGTCTTCTACTTAACACAATGACTATTGTTACAGAAGTCATCAGTATAAATTGAATTTTTGTAAATTAGATCACAGCATTCAATAGAGTTACTGAACTTTAGCACCTACTGTGGGTAGAACCAGATCTTGACCTCACACATTTATAAACCAGTGAAAGAAACATGAGCACATGGATGATAATAATGTGAGACATGGTGCTACTGAGAGAGCAAAAGATGCATCACTCCTAGAACTAGCAAGGAAAGTTCTGGGAAGCCATGCCTTGGGACCTAGCAATTAAAAAAAAAAAGCAGGTTACAAATGTTCTTCAAAATTCTTTTTTTTTCACATAACAAGCTCTGAAATTTACCTACAGTAAGTTTGAGTTTTCTATGCATTTTTTTTTTTTTTCTGTAAAACAAGTTTCACCAAAGAGCTAAAAGTCAAATGACTCAAACAGAATGGGCATTTTTTACAGCTTCCACTTACTGCCTGTTGTCCATTTAGAATTGCTTATGCTCCTGAAAGCTGCCAAATATGCTTTCACTTTCTACATAACCATTATAGGTAAAGACAGATAAATGGATTTCTTTCAGTGTTTTTTTTGAATTGACAAGCAGGGTCACTCTGTGTCAAGGAGATGTAGGTGCTGCTTTTCTGTTAATAGTAAGCTGTATATGTACCACAGCTTCCTTATCCATTCATCTGCTGATGGGCATCTAGGTTGCTTCCATGTCCTGGCTATTCTAAACAGTGCTGCGATGAGCATTGGGGTGCACGTGTCTCTTTCAGATCTGGTTTCCTCAGTGTGTATGCCCAGAAGTGGGATTGCTGGGTCATATGGCAGTTCTATTTCCAGTTTTTTAAGAAATCTCCACACTGTTTTCCATAGCGGCTGTACTAGTTTGCATTCCCACCAACAGTGTAAGAGGGTTCCCTTTTCTCCACACCCTCTCCAGCATTTATTGCTTGTAGACTTTTGGATAGCAGCCATCCTGACTGGCGTGTAATGGTACCTATATGCAAAACAGAAAAAGAGACACAGAAATACAGAACAGACTTTTGAACTTTGTGGGAGAATGTGAGGGTGGGATATTTCAAAAGAACAGCATGTATACTATCTATGGTGAAACAGATCACCAGCCCAGGTGGGATGCATGAGACAAGTGCTCCGGCCTGGTGCACTGGGAAGACCCAGAGGAATCGGGTGGAGAGGGAGGTGGGAGAGGGGATCGGGATTGGGAATACATGTAAATCCATGGCTGATTCATATCAATGTATGACAAAACCCACTGGGAAAAAAAAAAATAGTAAGCTGTAATATTACAGGTATTGTAGCAACTGGTTAAATAGAAACAATTATATTAATTTAACAATAATGAGTTCAGGTGAGTTGCTCAGTCGTGTCTGACACTCTCTGACCCCATGGACTGCAGCAGGCCAGGCTTCCCTGTCCATCACCAACTCCCGGAACTTACTCAAACTCATGTCCATTGAGTCAGTGATGCCATCCAACCGTCTCATCCTCTGTCGTCTCCTGCTCCTCCCACCTTCAATCTTTCCCAGCATCAGGTTCTTTTCCTGGGAGTCAGTTCTTTGCACCAGCTGACCAAGTATTGGAGTTTCAGCTTCAGCATCAGTCCTTCTAATGAATATTCAGGACTGATTTCCCTTAGGATGGACTGGTTGGATCTCTTGCAGTCCAAGGGACTCTCAAGAGTCTTCTCTAACAACACATAGTCCAACTCTCACATCCATACATGACTACTGGAAAAATCATAGCTTTGACTAGACAGACCTTTGTTGGCAAAGTAATAATGTCTTTGACAAGAATATTCCTCCATAATTTTATTTTACCTGTTCAGTTCAGGTAACGAAAGTAACATGCTAAAATAAAACAAGTTTAGATTTGGCACACATTGTATTCTAAGCACTATGTAGAGACCTGGAGATGGCAATAAGGACAAAAAACTAATTGAGTTCCTGCACTAAAAATGGAATTTAAAGTCTGTTAGGAAAGACATAGATCAATGAAATAATCACACAATAAATGTGGAAAATAATGAAAGCAATAGAGTCATAAAACACAATTGAATGGTTTTAGGCGTGGGTGGGTATATATGTGGGTGAGTGTTGTCCTGTGATCATATTTGCATTTTTAAGTACTCTATCTTCAATGTAATTAGTATTGCCAGCAGCAGATATAAGGAGAACAGTTAGAAAGTCCAGAAAAAAAAATGACCGTGTTAGTTTAATGTAAGACTAGTGATGATGAGATAAGTAGACAGATGAGCAATTATTACTTCTGTAATGGATTTAAGGCAATTTAAGCCTTAATATTTATCAAATGTCTATAATGTGTCAAGGGCTTCCCTGGTGGCTCAGCTGGAAAAGAATCTGCCTGCAGTGCAGGAGACCCCGATTTGATTCCTGGGTCAGGAAGTTCCCCTGGAGAAGGGATAGGCTACCCACTCCAGTATTCTTGGGCTTCCCTTGTAACTCAGATGGTAAAGAAACTGCTTGCAAGGCAGGAGACCTGGGTTCCATCCCTGGGTTGGGAAGATCCCCTGGAGGAGGACATGGCAACCCACTCCAGTATTCTTGCCTGGAGAATCCCCATGAGGAGAGGAGCCTGGTGGGCCACAGTCCATGGGGTCGCAAAGAGTTAGACATGCCTGAGCAATGAAGCGCAAGCACATAATGTGTCAAATTCTCTTTTACATGCTAGGGACACAAACACAAATATGTTTTAAAAAAACTCTTCCCTCAAGAAGCTCCCGGTTTACCATGACATTTCCAAGTATGATCAACTATACATTCATAAAGTAGCTGTGTGTGTGTGTGTATGCTCAGTTATGTTGGACTCTCTGCCATCCCATGGACTGTAGTCTGTCAGGCTTCTCTCTCCATGGGGATTCTCCAGGCAAGAATACTGGAGTGGGTTGCCATTTCCTATCCCAGGGGATCTTCCCAACCCAGGGATCAAATCCATGTCTCTTGTGTCTCCTGACACAGAGGGATTCTTTACCACTGTGTCACCTCGGACACCCTATAAAGTAGCTAATGTCAAATAATTCGTGTTGTTCAGTTGCCCAGTCATGTCCAACTCTTTGCAACCCATGGACTGCAGCGCGACAGGCCTCCCTCTTCCTCACCATCTCTGAAGTTTGCCCAAGTACATGTCCATTGCATCAGTAATGCCATCCTGCCATCTCATCCTCTGACTCCCTCTTCTCCTTCTGAGCTCAATCTTTTCCAGCATGAGGAACTTTTCCAGTGACTCGGCTCTTTGCATCATATGACCAAAATGCTGGAGCTTCAGCTTCAGCATCAGTCCTTCCAACGAATATTCAGGGTTGATGTCCCTTAAGATTGACTGATTTGATCTCCTTTCTGTCCAAGGGACTTTCTGGAGTCTTCTCCAGCAGCACAGTTGAAAGGCATCAATTCTTTGGTACTCTGCCTTGTTATGGTCCAGCTCTCACAACCATATGTGACCACCAGGAAGACCATAGCCTTGACCATATGGACCTTTGTCTGCAGAATAAAGTTTCTGCTTTTCAACACACTGTCTAGGTTTGTCATAGCTTTCCTGCCAAGAAGCGATCGCCTTCTGATTTAATGGCTGCAGTCACCATCTGCAGTGATTTTAGAGCCCAAGAAGAGGAAATCTGTCACTATTTCCACCTTTCCCCCTTCTATTTGCCATGAAGTAGTGGAGTTGGTTGCCATGATCTTAGTTTTTTTAATATTTAGTTTTAAGCCTGCTCTTTCAGTCTCCTCCTTCACCCTCATCAAGATGTTTTCTAGTTCCTCTTTGCTTTCTGCCATTAGAGTGATATTATCTGCATACCTGAGGTTGTTGATATTTCTCCCGCCTGTCTTGATTCCAGCTTGTAACTCATCCAGCCTGGCATTTCTCACGATGTGCTCAACATATAGGTTAAACAAAAAGGATGTCTGCAGACAGCCCTGTCTTACTCCTTTCTTGGTCTTGAACCAGTCATCTGTTCCATACAGGCTTCTAATGGTTGCCTCTTAACCCGCATACAGGTTTCTTAAGAGACAGGTAAGATGGTCTGGTATTTCCATCTCTTTAAGAGCTTTCCACAGTTTATTATGAACCACACAAAGGATTTAGCATAGTCGATGAAACAGGTAGATATTTTTGGAATTCTCTTGCTTTCTCTATGATCCAGTGCATGTGGGCAATCTGATCTCTGGTTCCTCTGTCTTTTTTAAATCCAGCTTGGACATCTGGAAGTTCTTAGTGTGCATAATTCTGAAGCCTAGCATGCAAGATTTTAAGCATAACCATGCTAGTATGGAAGATGAGTGCAACTGTCCAATAGTTACTACATTCTTTAGTACCACCCTTCTTGGGAATTGGGATGAAGATTCACCTTTTCCATTCCTATGGCCACTGCCGGGCCTTCCAGATTTGCTTACATATTCAATGCAACACCCTGATGGCAACATTTTTTAGGGTTTTTAATAGCTCTACTGGAATTCCATCTCATCCACTAGCTTTATTGACAGAAGTACTTCCTAAGGCCCATTTGATTTCACATTCCAGAATGTCTGGCTCTGGGTGGCTGACCACACCATCATGGTAATCCAGTTCATTAAGACCTTTCTTGTACAATTCTTCCATGTATTCTTTCCATCTCTTTTTGATCTCTTCACTGTCTACTAGGTCTCTAACATTTCTGTCCTTTATTGTGTCCATCTTTGGGTGAAATGTTCCCTTTGTATTTCCAATTTTCCTGAAGAGATCTCTAGTCTATGTCATTCTGTTATTTTCTTCTAGTTTTAGGTACTCTTCATTGAAGAAGGCCTTATTGTCTCTCCTTGCTATTCTTTGAAACTCTGCATTTAGTTGTATATACCTTTCCCTTTCTCCCTTGCTTTTTGCTTCTCTTCTTTCTTTAGCTATTTATAAAGTCTCCTCAGATAACCACTTTGCCTTCTTGCTTTTCTTTTTCTTTGGAGTGGTTTTGTTTACTGCCTTCTATATATTATTATGGATTTCCATCCATAGTTCTTCAGGCACCCTGTTTACTAGATCTAATCCCTTAAATGTATTTGCTATCTCCACTGCATATTCATATGGGGTTTGATTTAAGTAGTAACTGGCTATCCTAGCAGTTTTCCCTGCTTTCTTTAGTTTAAGCCTGAATTTTGCTTTGAGAAGCTGATGATCTGAGCCACAGTCAGCTCTAAGTCTTGTTTTTGCTGACTATATACAGTTTCTCCATCTTTGGCTACAAAGAATGTAATTAATTTGATTTTGGTATCAACCATTTCATGATGTCCATATGTAAAGTCATCTCTTGCGTTGTTGAAAAAGGGTATTTGCTATGACCAGTGCATTCTCTTGGTACAATTCAGTTAGCCTTTGCCCCACTTCATTTTGTTCTTTAAGGTCAAACTTGCCTGTTACACCAGTTATCTCTTGACTTCCTGCTTTTGCATTCCAATCCCCAGTGATAAATAGAAAATCTGTTTTCTGGTTTTAGTTCTAGGGGGTCTTCTAGGTCTTCATAGAACTGATCAACTTCAGCTTCTTTGACATCAGGGATAGGAGCATAGACTTAAATTATTGTGATATTGAATGGCTTGCCTTGGAAAAGAACCAAGATCATCCTGTCATTTTTGAGGTTACACCCAAGTACTGCATTTCAGACTCTTGTTGATTATGAGGGCTTCTCTGTTTTGTCTAAGGGATTCTTGCCCACAGTAGTAGATATAATGGTCATCTGAATTAAATTCACCCATTCCTGTCCATTTTAGTTTACTGATTCCTAGGATGTCGATGTTTATTCTTACCATCTTCTGCTTGACTGCCTCCAATTTACCTTGATTCATGGACCTAACATTCAGTTTCCTATGCAATACTGTTCTTTGCAGCATTGGGTTTTACTTTCATCACCAGACATACCCAAAAATGTGCATCATTTCTGCTTTGGCCCAGCTGCTTCATTCTTTCTGGGGCTATTTGTAGTTCTCTTCTGCTCTTCTCCAGTAGCCTGTTGGGCACCTTCCAACCTGGGGACTCATCTTTTGGTTTCAAATCTTTTTGTCCTTTTATACAGTTCATAAGGTTCTCATGGTAAGTATACTGGGGTGGTTTGCCATTCCATCCTCCAGTGGATCATGTTTTTTCAGAACTCTCTGCTATGACCCGTCCATCTCAGGTGGCCCTACACAGCATGGCTTATAGCTTCATTTAGTTACACAAGTCCCTTCACCATGACAAGGCAGTAATCTGTGAAGGGGAAATGGTTCATATTCACCATCATTTAATTTTGCTGCATATTATTTAACTTTCACTCTTGGGGATTCTTTAAGAATCAACAGAAGTAATGCATTTGAAAACACTTTCAAAGTATAAATATAAGATGCTCATTTTCCTCTTTATAGCTTCCTAATAATATCTAGCTTAAGCTAATATTTAAATAACTTTTTGTTTCCTAAGTACACACAGAAACTGCACCTTATATAACAAAATATATCATAGACATGGTGGCTGATGGCTTTGAAAATAGACATTTCTCACAGACGTGGAGGCTGGGAAGCTCAAGGTCAAGATAATAGCAGGTTCTCTTCCTAATGAGGTGAGGAAGAGGTCTTTTCCTGTTTTGCAGACTGCCACTTTCTTGCTGTGTGTCATATGCACAGAGAGACTTCTGGTTTTCCTTAATCCCATTATGGGGGCTCCACCCCCATGACTTCATCTAGACCTAATTCTCTCTCATCACTTTGGGAGTTAGGATTTTAACATATGAATTTTGGGGAAAAACACAAACACTTGGTCTATAATAGAAGTCTCTAGAGTATGCTAACCAATGATAAAATAATTTACACTGAAATATGCTCCTGGTAAAAAGGAGGTAACAGACAAATGTTGGGAATTACTGAATTTCTTCCAGTGGTATTATCACTGTGGTGCCTGCACTGCCCTCTATCAATTAAGGTAGAAGTAAAATTAGGCTTCCCTCGTGGCTCAATTGGTAAAGAATCTGCCTGCAGTGCAGGAGACCTGGGTTCAATCCCTGGGCTGGGAAGATCCCCTGGAGAAGGAAATGGCAACCCACTCCAGTACTCTTGCCTGGAGAATTCCATGGACAGAGGAGCCTGGCAGGCTGCAATCCATGGGATTGTAAAGAGTCAGACGTGACTGTGCGATGAACTTTCACTTTCAAAATTAGAGTTGATGTTGTTTTACACATTTGAATTCAGGGTTTTTCAGACTATTAATTTTTTGTTTCCTAACTTTGCATTATATACAATTTTAACATGAACAAAAGTAGAGAGAATAATAATGATAATGATTCCCTATTTCCATTACCATCTTCAACAATTATTAACATTTTAACAATCTGATACTACCTATTCCTCACTTTATTTCTTACTTTTTAGCTGGAGTTGTTCAGTCTCTAAGTTGTGTTTGTTTGCAACCCCATGAACTGTCCTTCATATTGCAGAGTTTGTTCAAACTCATGTCCATTGATTCGGTGATGCCATCCAATCATCTCATCCTCTGTCATCCCCTTCTCCTCTTGCCCTCAATCTTTCCCAGCATCAGGGTCTTTTCCAATGAGTTAGTTCTTTGCATTAGGTGGCCAAAATATAGGAGGTTCAGCATCAGTCCTTCCAATGAATATTCAGGGTTGATTTCCTTCATGATTGATTGGTTTGATCTCCTTGCTGTCCAAGCTGTTTAGTTGGAGTATTTTTAAATAATTCCAGACAAAATATCATGATTTCACCGATGAATACTTTAGTATGAATTTCATTTTATAAGGCATTTTTTAAACATAACCACTTCACTTTGCTAATCAACCTAACAAAATTAACAAAGATTTCTTAATATCACCCAATACTGTACTCAAATTCCCCCGTTGTTTTCAATATAATTTTTTTTAATTGTTGGTTTACTCAAATAAGGATTCAACAGAGTTCACATAAATACTCGGTGGTCATATAGGTCTCTCTATCTGCAAAAGGCTTCTTTCTTCCTCTCTTCCTCCCCTTTGTCCTTCTTCCCTCCCTCCCTTCTATCCTTTATTTTCAGGCATTCTATTTGCTTGAAATACCAGTCATCCATCCTGGGAAAATTGGACACCCCTTGAGTCAACAGAGATCTTGTTCCTCTATCTCCTATATTTCCTATGAATAAATAATCTGATATAGGTTTCATCAACAACTTCGCTAAAGCTCTTCTGAAAGCATGGCTTGCAGAGAAGGACCCCAATGCTAGTGGCAGTAGTTTATTTGGAAAGTGACTCCACAAGACAGGACAGAGGAGTAGCGAGAGTGGGCCAGGAAGAACAAGACCATTTGAGGTTGTGTCACCAAGGCGCCAGCTGTAGACAGCAGAGCTCTGTTCCGTGGGGACCTCGGGGGGGTTTAGAAAGCACCTCTCAAGCTCACCACTGGCTTCCCTTTCCCCTTGGTTGAAGGTTTCCGTGGAAGCTGGTACGTGCACGCAGTGAATTGGAACCGTTCCCCAGACCTGCAGCTGAGATCAGAGGTGGGCAGAAGGCTGCAATGTGAGCACCAGAGGCATTTGCTATAACTAGTTTCACTCTAGAACATTTCACATGTGGTTCAGTGTATGCCTTTTGTGTGAGACATGTAATGGCCAGGTGCCCTGTTTGAAATGATTCTAAACTTGAAAAGTCATGTCAGCTTTTTAAAGTTCCTTAATAATCTTTCAGTAATGATTTTCCATTCATTGATGATCATTGCCTGTATCCATCATTACTTTCAGGGTTGCAAGCTGGTGATTTTTCTAATTCCATCGTTCTTGCTCTATTTACTTGTTTGAATTTTTCTGAAAGATCAACTTTCTTTTACTAACCATTTAGTTACCTCAAAGCAACTAAAGACATAAATTCTTGATACTTTTCTCCTCCACCCCTTTTACAAATTAATTTACAGGGTAATGAGTTTGTGCCCTGACAACCTCTAATGCAATCCATTGAATCTTTTTTTCTTCCCTTAAAACAGTAGGGAAGCATTTCCATGCTATTAAAAAATGGTGGGATGGGGACAGGTTTTTGGTTGTTTCACATCATTAACAAATTATCAGGCTCTCAGGCTTAGTAAAGGGAACAGAGGCATAATAGGATGAATGGATAACTCAGCAGTAGGCAGGCGATGAGGAAGGCAAGATAACTCTTGATTGTAGCACTAGATGAGTCAATGAAGTAAGGCAAGCAATGGTCTTAGTGTGGGCAGAACTCACAAAGTTGCTTGCATAAATTAAGAAGTTTGAAACTCCAGATTTCTGTTACTGAAGTGCATTTTAGAGCTCTTGGTTCTCAAAATAGAAACCTGGATCTTTTCAGTCCCGTTTTCCTAAAATGTTTTGTACAGGAATGTTAAAGACTATGAGTAGTGGTGTCAAATTAAACTGCAAGCCAATTTATCTTACAGCTAAGTAGAGTCAACAACTCACTGAAGTTTGCCTGTGATTTTCCTGGTTTTAGCACAGAAAGTTCATCACAGAAACTCCCTCAAGTCCTAGGCAAACCTGAATTGTTGGTCACTCCAGTTAAAATGAATCTTTTTACTGAAAAGATGTTTATAAACTATGATCAGTTTTGAGGAGTATATATGCCATTTCCTTAGTCTGCTGGCTGATCCTGCTATTTTTCCCTTTGAGAAATTCTCCTTTGTGACTGCCAGCATGTGTTTATAAGGAACTAAGAAGGAAAGGCTATGTTCTCTATTCAAGGAACAGAGAAAGTGAGGTCACCAGGCCTCATGGGGATCAAAACATTGCTGTTAGCATCACTAACACCTGTTTTAAGTTAATCTGAAAATGAAGGCTGGGAATAATGATTCTGCATAATTGTTTTTGTATTAGTTATATTTTGCTGGGAAAATTAATCTTTTGAAAAAGTATTTTCTTGTAGACTTGAAACTGAATTGAGAGCATTACTAAAGACATATTACTCAGTTATCATCCCATGTTAACATATTTGGGAAATCTATTTCCCTGCACACATCTTTGTACTGTCCTGATAAATACTTTATAATATTTTTGTATAACTAAGTGGCTGTAATTGACTAGAGGCAAATTATTATGACATATAATAATTTTTGCTTCACCATCTGAATACCTCTCTATGGGATAAAGAATCCTTCCATGACCTAGCTCTCCTATATCTTATCTGGTTACCGTATTTATGTGTGTCTTTGTCCTACTCTCATATGCTGCAACCAGACAGATGTATTACTTCCATCCATTGAAATTAGCCAACTATTGGGATTTTATTCCCTCAGCTCCAGGATATTCACAGATGGGATAAAAAGAATGATTCAGCTGCTTCTCAGAATCCCTACCTTATTGGCAAGGATTTTCAACTGTGGCTCTGACTAGGAAAATTTTAGCAAAAGCCATGTGGGAAACATGTAGGAAATTTTTAGTGCCCAACATGCAGATGATTGGAATCCAAGGTGTAATTTTAAAAGGAAGATAATTAACAGTCACATGGGTTACTTCAGTTTTTATTTTACAGACAACTTTGGGCACGCTGACTCATGAAAATGGAGCCTAGGCACAACACAAATGCTATTTTTGAACATCAACCAACATATCAGTAATCTGTTCCAGAGAATGAAGAGCAATTGTTGCTTTAGCCTGAATTTTCACATTCATTTGTATTCTATTTCTGATGGTACAGATATAAGTAATGCCTTAAGAAAGAGTTTAGTTTTAGATTTGGTTGAAGTAGATTTTGGATTCTTAGGGAACCAAGGGAAAACCAGCACCCTCTCTAAACTTAGGTTTCCTCATCTTTAAGTGAGTGACACAGATGACTGCTCAGCCAGCATCACAGACTTTTTATCCGGATCAAAAGAGATAATGTAGAAAAGATGGATGGATTATAAAGTAATAATCACCAACCAAATGTTAGTTATAATTAGAGAGCTATTATTTCTAGCCTTTGAGGGACACTTTCTATTTGTTGGGGCTTCTCTGGTGGCTCAGAAGGTAAAGAATTTACATGCAATGCAGGAGACCCAGGTTTAATCCCTGAGTAGGGAAGATTCCCTGGAGAAGAGAATGGCTACCCACTCCAGTATTCTTGCCTGGAGAATTCCATGGGCAGAGGAACCTGGTGGGCTATAGTCCATGGGGTTGAAAAGAGTCAGACATGACTGAGTAACTCTTTCACTTTCACTTCTATTTGTTGATATATTTTTCATAAAAATCATGTCAAATTTTAAAAAATACTCAATAGCACATAATAGCACATTATGTAATGATTGGCACAAGGTAGCAAGTCATTAAATCTATTCTTTTTAAATTTATTGGATTATATCTCCATGTGTATTTCTTTCTAGAAAGAAAATAATATGGAATTATATCATATATCTGGACTTTGGATGTTGGTTGGGGTTTTCAAATATTCTATCTACAGATATTCTCTTCCTTTGTACTGAACTATTTTAGGAGAGGAAACAGACTGTGTATTCCTAATAATATAATTTTTATTGCACAAAATATCACTGAGTTACTTACTGTCTACTGTTTTAAACATTTCTCAAGGAAAAATTTTTATCCTGGACTAAACTAGATGTCTAAATAGATCAATTCTTACCCTGAAGTACTGAAATAACATTTTAATGCCACTTCCAAAACATAAATTTTGCTGTAGTTTTTGAAAGGTGAAATGAATAAAATCTTTGAAGCTAAAAATAAAGGAGAGACTATGACAATCATTTTACTACCAAAATACAGACACACACACTCCATTTGTTATTTTCTAATTTAAATAATTTAGTGGCTACTGAGAGACATCAAAAATATTTTTGTCAGGTTTTATTATGCGCAGATGACAATGATCAGACATTTTGGATTGACCGTATAGGGCCTTTGGGTAGATTTCTTTAAATTTGTCCTAAGTGCTTCCAATCCTGTTTGCTTTCTTTAGGTTTTACTGCATCACAGGGAAACAGACTTCTTTCTCCTGTGACAAAGAGAGAACCCAGGAAGGGGCATTTTTTTCCCCTCACAGGTGATGGAGTTTGTATAAAGAATGCAGTGGATAATAGCTGGCTTGTCTTCTGAACAGATGGTGATGGTCTTGTTGCTAGGATAAGGCCTCAAGAATTTAGTTTTTAATTCCACATTATTTGCCTCAGTGCCATGAATATCCCTAGGTTTCCCAAGGCAAAAATACAAAAAAAAAAAAAAAAGAAAAAAAAAAAAAAAACACCCCACACAGGAAGAGTGACACAGAAAGAGATGGGGGGACAGAGCAAAGACTGGAGCCAGGTCAATAGAGACTTTGGGGAAAATGCCCGCTCAGCTGTCTGCAGTCACCTGAGTCTGAAAGGCAGGCAGGAAGAAAGATTGATTTGGCAGAAGAACTGGATCTTTTGATGCCTGTGATACCACAGAGAAAAATACCCATTTCTTCCTATTAGGAGTCTGTTGACTTTCCTAATTAAGATAAACATGTTTCTGAAGGAGTTAGCTCTTACAGAATGACATTTATAAAAACAGATATATATACACACAGGAATGTTTGCCAAGAATTTGGGCCAAAGGTGGTCTAGGAAGCATTTTACAGAAATATTTTTAAATAGTTGCCATATCTAAAAGTGAGCGACTTTCATTCCCTCCACTCAATTAAATATCTAATTTCAACTCTAGGAGATAATAACTGAAGTGTGTGTGTGTGTTTTATAAATGAACATTTAGAAAACTGTTAAACACATAGCCCTGAAGCATGAAAAATATATTCGTTTAACAGCTTTATTCTTTTATCGCCAATTTATTTCAGAGAATTTCCTCTAGTGTAATTTTCAATAAAATGCTGTTATTTTGAAGTCTTCTTTATTGAATACAAGAGCAATGTATGTGATTATAGGCCAATAGTCTAAAAGACTTGAGCATTCAGCTATGAGTGAGGGTGTGTCTGTGTGTTAGAACAAGATTACCTGCCAGAGTTGTTGGATCATATGCTTGAGTTAGTCACTTCCATCAAATCCTCCATTATGTTGCATGTTCTCCCCTCACCTCCCCCCGCCAACACACACTTGCGATGTAACTGTCATTACTCGCTTGTCTCAGAACTCTCTGGATGCAACTTTAATCATTCAGTAATTGACCATATGATTTTTATGACTAATATGACTGGTGGCATTGTACCCAAGTCTTTCACTTAACTTGAGTCTCACTGTAAAATGCTAATGTGTGTTTGCTGAGTCTCTACACTCTGGTTCAGACTAGGATGGGGCACCTGCTAGTGCTGAGAAATTTATACCTCACTCAAAATTGTTATTAGGCATAAGGTATTGCTAGTTGTAGCTAAATCTTGTATCATTTAGATGAAGAATATAAATCACATACTATTATTGTGTTTCAAAAGCTGCCAATTGCACTCAGGTTTTATATTAGTTTGTTTGGAGGGAAAGGATGTCACAGATTTTATCCTTTCCACACCTCACTGCAATTCTGCCGCCCCTGACAAACCTCCAAGTATTTTAGGGCTCTTGTAAAATAGCCTAACATTTGTCTTTTTAAAATCCCTTCAGGTATCAAAATTACCTGTTTGGTATTACACTCCCTCAGGTCCTTTAAGTAAACTCTCTGTATGGTCTGATTGATTTAATTCAAGGTAAGGTGTTAATGACTTACTAGTGTCTTCGTAGATAATATCCTTGCTTTCTGATAAAGATTTTTAATGATGTGCAAAAATAATGACCATTGATTAGAATTCTAAATGGTACAGGAAAAATGGTAATAAGAACGTGGGGGGAATGGAACAGATATTTTGGGCAGAAATGCTTTTCACTATTTCTCAATATGTATCATGTAGACAGCTGTCTTTTCTACTAAATGTCTGACCAGCCCTGTTTTAGAAAATTTTGCCGTATTCAAGTATAAGTGTGTCTGGAGATGTGGTAGACACCATATATCTGCTACTTCTACTGGCTGAGGCATGCTATAATATAAAATGTGTCCTCCAGAAAAGCAGACTTCATTTAAAATAACCAATTGTTTTAGATATGCCCAATTACTAAACTACTCATTTGGCCAAATTTATTTTGAAAAATTATTTCTAAAGTTATTTGCATGGCTGTGCTGTGCGCAGTCATTCATTTGTGTCTGACTCCTTGAAAACCCATGGACTGTCGCCTGCCAAACTTCTTTGTCCATGGCATTTTCCAGGCAAGAATGTTGGAGTGAGTTGCCATTTCCTACTCTTAGGGGATCTTCCTAACCCAGGAATTGAACCTGCGTCTCTGCATCTCCTGCATTGACAGGTATATATATATTTTTTTTACCATTGAGCCACCTGTATTTGCTCTATATTTGGACAAGTAAGTTTTTAAAAAAAGACCATCATGTTGTAGAATTACCAGATCCCCAGAAAGCTGACTTTAACAGCTGTGAAGTCCTCTTGAATGTGGCCTTAAATCTCCCCCTCCCCTTTTAAACATACAGAGTTCATGCTGGCAACAGACTTTAAAAAGCTGATTTACGACTATTCCCACTTAACACTTTCATGATTTGAATGACCACTAAAGGCAGCTTTGAAACCAGAAAGAAAAAGCAAAAGGTCATAGCTGTTGCTACAGAAATCTTGCTGGGTTTTTGTGGGACCAGCTACTTCTGATTAAGACGTTTCAATTGGCCAAGCTTATCAGTGGGCTTCGAGAAACGGGTTTGCAAAGAGGTCTGCTTGGAAAACAGAAAAATTAAGGCTGGAAAAAATAATTATGAGCTTTTTAAAACATTGTTTCTCTATATACACCCCCTTTCCCCCCTTGACTTTAATGAATTGTATATGTTTTCTGACAGCCACAAAAACTATGTGATGCGATATGAAGAGAAATGCCATTGTTCTTACTGGATGATTTCCTATCAGAGCCCATCCGGGGGTCCAGGCATTTACAATGAAGACCAGTAATTGTACTCTCTTGCTTGGTGGGTAAGTCATTCAGAAGGGAACAAACTGAAAACTGAGCCTGTTATTTTTTTGGTGAGTACGTTATCAATCTATTTAAGTAAACTTTGGTATTACCCAGAAGATTGTTCTTTGCTTATTATATTCTTAACACTGTGTTCAAATTGTGTGAATGTTCTGTCTTAAATGAACTCTCCTGCATGTAGATTTTTCAGGGATCTCTAAATAGAGGGTGGTTTCATTATATACCATAGCTATGGATACTTTACATACAGCCAAGTGAGTTAAAGACAAAAGTTTTCTTTTTTTTTTCAGCAGTTTAATGAAAGGAGTATAAATTTATGTACAAATATGAAAAGTATAGAGGAAAAAATGAGGATATTACTTGATATTGCATGGCTTTTTGTCTAAGTGTAGATCTCATCCTCCTGCTTTGTTTCTTGGCAGTCCCTAAGGAGCTTAGCATTGAATACAGCATAGAATAAAATAATAACTGACCAGCATAATGGATAGAAATTAATTAGGTCTAATTACAGCCTGCTTCAAGTGCAAAAAACAAAAGTAGCAGATTTAGAAGAGATGTTTGGGGAAAATTTGGGATTAGAATAAAAGCAGGATGTCCATTGAGAAAGCTAACATTTCATCCTGAATCAAGATACTTCTGATTCATGGAATGTGGACTAGCTAGAGGCAAGGAATGACAAAGATAAAATAAAGGGACATGTTGGCTTTATAGTCTGCAAATGTTTGACTTCATAATTATATACTGGAGAATAGGATTTCAGGGCATAGTGCACCAATCAAAAACTTTTGAGATTATGACTAGAGTCTGGGAAAGTTGTGAAAAGGAAGGAATAGTTTTTCCTAGGGGGCTGAACCAAACTGTCAATTGGGTACATGGAGAGTCTGACTCAATACAATAGAGATAACACACACCATATGATATGTTGTCTGAACTATATGTTCCCTACTATTGAATATTTTCAGTACCATTTTGAAGGTTATGAGATTGGTTCACCCTCGGTCTTGTATAGTCTCCCTGGTGGCTCAGATGGTAAAGCATCTGCCTGAAATGTGGGAGACCTGGGTGCGATCCCTGGAGATTCCCCTGGAGAAGGAAAGGGCAACCCATTCCAGTACCCTTGCCTGGAAAATCCCGTGGACGGAGGAGCCTGGTAGGTTACAGTCCGTGGGGTCGCAGAGAGTCAGACATGACTGAGGAACTTCACTTTCCTTTTCCTTTCCTGTTTTGTATTGTTTTTATCTTTTCTTAGAAAAAAGGGAGATCGTTATATCTTACTGAATATATATGTTAGTATATTCTCCATGAAAAAATATCAAATCATTCTTAGTGCTTTAAGAGAATGAATTATTTTTATTTCCATTGCCTGTAGATTATTCTTTGTGGTTTCCTTTTTCTATTCTATTTTAACAAATGATTTTACTCTTTGCTCTGAGCCCAAAACTGTAGTGAAAGGATGAGAAAATTAGCAAAACAGAGAAGAAATAGAGGGTGGCTATTGGTAAAGGTGGCTCAGTGGTAAAGAATCTGCCTTTCAATTCAGGAGATGCAGGTTCAATTCCTGGGCCAGGAAGATCCCCTGGAGAAGGGAATGGCAACCTACTTCAATATTCTTGCTTGGAAAATCCCATGGTAGGCTACAGTCCATGGAGTTGCAAAGAATTGGACACAACTGAAGCCACTGAGCTCACACTCACCCTCTAGAATATACTTCATATTCTAAAATGTTTTACCTATGATGATGCAAGAGCTGATTTACTCAAACAAGATCCAAACTCATTCAGTCATCTTTCTCTAAAGAGAAAGACTTAGAATTTGACTATGAAGATTATGATATTTGGCAATGCATTTGTTTTTTTTTCTTTTTTTTAAATTTATTTTTATTAGTTGGAGGCTAATTACTTCACAACATTTCAGTGGGTTTTGTCATACATTGACATGAATCAGCCATGGAGTTACATGTATTCCCCATCCTGATCCCCCCTCCCACCTCCCTCTCCACCCGATTCCTCTGGGTCTTCCCAGTGCACCAGGCCCAAGCACTTGTCTCATGCATCCCACCTGGGCTGGTGATCTGTTTCACTATAGATAATATACATGCTGCTCTTTCGAAACATCCCACCCTCGCCTTCTCCCACAGAGTCCAAAAGTCTGTTCTGTACATCTGTGTCTCTTTTTCTGTTTTGCATATAGGGTTATCGTTACCATCTTTCTAAATTCCATATATATGTGTTAGTATGCTGTAATGTTCTTTATCTTTCTGGCTTACTTCACTCTGTATAATGGGCTCCAGTTTCATCCATCTCATTAGAACTGATTCAAATGAATTCTTTTTAATGCTGAGTAATATTCCATGGTGTATATGTACCACAGCTTCCTTATCCGTTTGGTAATGCATTTGAACAATATCCAATGGGATTCTTTTTACTTTGTACTTTTTGCAGAGAGCAAAGGGTAGAGAGAAGTGAAAAGGAATAACATTCACACACAGAAAGTTATTTGCCAGGAACTGGGCTAAGTACTTTTAAATGCCCCTTTAATAAAAATGTTCTCTCTATAGAGCTATCCAGAATAGCTTTCTTGATCCTCAATTACCATATAAGTACATAGATTCAGAGAAATTAAATAACTTGCACGAGTTGACGAGGGCAGGAACCATGTTTTCTCCCCTCCTCCTCTCGTTACCCTCTCTTAGTACCTACCAATAGCTGGCACCTCAGTGGTACTCATTACATGTATATTTCATCTTACATTGAATCCAGTTCCAAAACCTGTGCTTTCCTCATAGTTGTTACAGCATCCATACTCTGAACTAAACTATATACAACTACTGAATTGTGTTAGCTTTAACTATATGGTATTTAGAGTGTGCTTTATTTATTATTAGTATTTTTTGTATACTTCAGTTAACCAGTATGGGTTTGGTGAAAGCTATAATCCACTCCTGATTGGAAAACCGAAGAAACCTTTAGTCAGCAATTGTCCTCGTGGTTCGTCTCCAAGCCCTGTTCCATCTGTTCAAAATAAATTACCATCCAAGGGTAAGCTGCCCCCCAACAATACAGGGTCAAAAGAATCTAGTGAGCAGATGAGAAAATACATTTGGCTGGCTGCTTTGACCCAATCCATTTTCCCCCAGCTCCCCACCATCCAATGTAAACCAATGTGGATATCATCTCTCCAGATTTCTCTAGGAAGAACTAGGCAACCTGGCTTTTCATCATATTCGGGGGTGTCTTGAGTACACAGTTTCTTCATTTTTTCTCTCCATTAGACTTTAAGTTTCTTGCAGTCAGGGATCATATCAGAATGTTTTACTACTCACTTAGCAGTATCTAAATCAGTACCCGTCTGCAGTACTTATTCAATAGGTATCTTCTGGATGAATGAATAATCCTTGCTCACTGGCTACTGTTTACTGTTGGAAGGTTTCAATCATGCCCTGTTACGTCTAAACTTAACTACATGCTACCCCTTTGACCATGTGTATTAGTTGGCTGGGTCTTCCATAACAAAATACCACAGACAGGGTGTCTTAAACAACAAAAACTTATTTTTCCACAGTTCTGGAGGCTAGAAGTCTGAGATCAAGGAGATAGTAGAGTTGGTTTCACCTGAGGTCTCTCCGTGGTTTGCAGCTGGCTGTGTCCTCATATGATTGTACCTAGGTCTCCACGTTTTCTATGGTTTATTCTCTTCTTATAAGGACACCAGCCACACTGGACTAGAAGATCCTCCCCACCCTTGCATGTGACCCCACTTTATCTTAATTACCTCTGTGGGGGCCTTATCTACAGATACAATAATATTCTAAGATACTGGGATTTAGGGCTTCAACATATGAATTGGGAGGAGGGGACATAATTCAGCCATGAAACAGAGTGGGAGTAGAGAGAAGCTGAAAGTGACACTTATTTTCCCTTATATGTGGTAGAGTAGAAATTCTACCTCTATCTGAAAATATGGGAATTGGGGAACTGGTATATTTTCTCTCTAGATACATCTCCCACAAATGAGTGAAATGCAGAGGATGTTAGGAAATAAAGCTCCTTTTTAATATTAGTATGTCCAGTAAATGCTCATTTCAACATGCTTGCAAACTACCTCTAAAAAAAGCTTCAACCTAATAACGCTTTGTGTCTGTAATGGCCCACAGAAGTCTCTAAGTCTATGATGAAAAGATTATATATATACATATATAAAATTTTTATGGTAAGATAGAAATGTCTTTTAGGTTGTGTGTTCCCTGAGAAATGTCCTACATATCATTCACAAAGCATTGATAGTTTCTTTATTTTATAATCTCTATATTAGTTTGAGTAAAAGTTTGACCTCCTGATCTGATCTCTAGCCCAGAACTATTACTTGAGCAAGAAGTAAATTTCAATCACATTTATTTGTTTTACTGGTTTGCTTCACGTAATTAAAACAGAAATTAGTATCTTGACATATATCGCTGCCATACCAAAAGCTTAAAATACATGTCATTGACTTCTATCACTGGACAGCAGAAAACAAGGAAAAGCGGAATGGAAAGATATTGGGGATCTATGTTATGCAGTAACTAAATATTTGGTAAAACCATTGGCTACAACAACCTGGAAGGCAGATATACTGAGTTTGCTAATCTAGAAAAAGTTGTTAGAAAGAGCTAGAATCTTATTGTGTTCCTCTTTGCTGCATTTGGTTGGAATGAGCTCAGGAAAGAATAGGCTGATTTGTGAATATAAATGGCCTCCTAGGGAATGTAAAGGCTAACTGATTCTGTACTCTAAAATGTAGGTGAAAGATTGTCAAAGTCCTAATAATGCTTCTCAATTAAAGGAAAAAAAAAAAAAAACACATAGCAAATATAAAATTAAGGGTGTTGGGAATCCTATTTCTGGCATGACAGTGTGAGTAGCTTCTCAGATATTTTCCCCAGTAAAGCTAGTGAAAATTAAAATAATAAGGTTAAATTCTCTGAAAATGACTCTACAGGATGTATAGCATATGAAGACATATTTATTCAAGACAATCTATTAAAATTGTTAAGAACTCTAAGATTGTGTGGTATTTGAACCAAGACCTGCAGACTCCCTCTCCTCTAATCTCAAGGAGATACACACTTCATCTGATACTGCTACAGCCAAGACTACAGGGCTACCTTTACTTTCCTATTTCCAGTTGGAGGGCCATCTTCCTGGGAGGGACAGGTCAGCAGCATCTCTTAACATGATCCAGCTACCTCTTGTTGAGGTTAAGTTCTGGGCAAGCATGGCTAAATGGGTCCCCTTCATCTTTCCAGCTTCCACTCATGGGATGGAGGCTCAACCTTGGGTGGTGCACCCCTGAGAGCCTGAGCCCTGATGGACTTGCTCTGGCTCATGGGCTGGGAGTTTCCACACTGAGAGAGGCAAATTAAGGAGATTTAGAGTGGCTGCATTCCACTCCCCTCTTCTACTGAGTGCAAAACTCCTAAAGTGGAGATGTTGTTTAGAGAGAACATGTCATTGTCCTCCCCACCCCAGTGTATGGCTCAGAGGCTTATCTGAGGGTGGCGGAAGGAGAAGCAAGCCTTGGAACTGATATCTCTAAGTTTCCTCCAGAGCGATCGCCTTTATTTGCAATAGAGTCCGAGGAGTCCAAATCTAAGGGCATGTTTAAAAAGAGTGGAAGTTGTCGTAAAAGGTGTTTGATAGATTCATTGCAGATATAGGCTAAATTGTAGGCTGGCTAGTTTGCTGGAGAGAAGTGGAGAAAGAGACAGCTGGGAAGAGCCCCCTTAGTGTCAGAACAAATCTCAACACTGACCTAAGAACAGTCTCTTCAAAGAGCCTGACCTGACTGTCTTAGAGTATGAAGCAATTTATGCCCCAGAGCATGGTTGGAAACAATAGAACAATCAGTCAGCAATTAGTGGAGCTTAACAGTTTGGTCAGGAAAAACAGTCAAAATAGCTCTGCCAAAACTACTGTCATCCCCAGGCATTCTAGAGGCAAACACAAACTCTGCCCCTTTAGCAGCAACAACGGAAGCTTCCTGCTCTGGGGGAATGGGAACAGATAGACTTTACTAAAATAATCCAGCCAGTCACTAAATATCCAAGTAAACAAATAACAGAAACAAGACCAAGAAGATAAGCACCAAATGCTTACATTTGCTATAATATATGATCTAAAATGTCTAGTTTCCAACAAAATGTTGAGACATACAGGTATTCAAGAAAATATAACTTTTATGCCAGAAACAAACAAGCAACAAAAACTATTGTGATAAAAACCAGGTGGTGGACTTAAACTGTCAAAGGCTTCAAAATATCTGTTACAAATATTGCATCAAATATAGAATATCTGAAAGAAAAATTATAGATATAACTAAATGGAAATTTGCAATCAAAAATTTTAATAATTGAAATTTTAAAAATTACTAGAAGAGCTTGACAGTAGGTTTGAAACTAGAAGAAAAACTCACAAGCTTTTATATTGATTATGCAATCTGAAAAACAGAGAAAAACAATGGAGGAAAATAAACAGTGCCTAAGAAAAATGCAGAATATTATTGGCACACCAACATATACCTAGTGGAACTACCAGAAGGAAAAGAGAGAGAGAATAACAAAGTAAATATTTGAAGAAATATTGGCTAAAAATTTCCAGTATTTATTGACAAACATTGGTTTACACATCTAGGAAGCTCCATGAATCCCAAATTAGATAAACACAAAGAAATCTACAAATAGACACATCACAGTAAAAATTCTGAAATGCAAAGATAAGGAGAACATTTTGCAAGCTGCAAGAGAAAAATGAGTTATTTACAAGGAAACCCCAATAAGATTTACAGCTGAATTCTCATCAGAAACAATGGAGGCTGGAAAGTAATGGAATAACATATTCTATCCTTTCTCAAAATCAAGAGCTCAAAGAAAAAACCTGTCAGCCTGTAATCCTATATCTAGCAAACCTATCTTTCAGAAATAAAAGCAAAGTAAAGACATTCCCAGATAAACAGAAACAGTATTTAGTAGACCTGACTTGCAAGAAATACTAAACAGATTTCTTCAAACTGAAAGCAAGTGACCACAGAGAGAAGTTCAAATCTAAACAGCAGTACAAATATATATTTATTCTCATTTATTTTCTTGACTGACTTTAACAATTATATAAAGCCATATGCACATAAAGTGTTATTGGGTCTATAACATAAAGAATTGTGATATATTTGTCAATATAGCACCAGGAGGTGGGTGGGAGCAAAGCTGTACTGGGTTACGGAAATGATTCCAGATGGTAACTTAAATTCATAGGAACAAATGAAGAGAACTAGAAATGATAAATAAAAAGGCTAAAACAGAGAAAACTATTAATATATACTTGCTCTCCTTTCTCCATTTATCTTCTTTAAAATATATAAAATTATATAAAATATAATGTGTCATTGGGATTATAAAATTTATAAATGTAATATATGTATCAAAATAATACCCCCAGAAAGATAATATAGCTATATAAGAGTAACATTTCCATATCTCATGGAAATTAAGTTAGTATAAATCTGTAGCTGCTTCCAATCAGTTAAGAGGTATATTGCAAGCCGTAGAGCAATACTTAAAGAAATAACAGAAAAAAATAATTTAAAAAGTAGTTAAAAAAATTAAAGTGACACCAAAAGGATAAGCAACAACAAAACAAATAGATAACTTTGCTGCTGCTGCTGCTAAGTCACTTCAGTTGCGTCCGACCCTGTGTGACCCCATAAACGGCAGCCCACCAGGCTCCCCCGTCCCTGGGATTCTCAAGGCAAGAACACTGGAGTGGGTTGCCATTTCCTTTTCCAGTGTGTGAAAGTGAAAAGTGAAAGTGAAGTCGCTCAGTCATGTCCAACTTGTAGTGACCCGATGGACTGTAGCCTACCAGGCTCCTCCATCCATGGGATTTTCCATGCAAGAGTACTGGAGTGGGGTGCCATTGCCTTCTCCAATAGATAACTTTAGACTTCATCAAAATGAACTTTCCAGAAAGTGAAGGCAAACTACAGACTAGGAAAAAAAAATTGCAAATCATATATGATAAGGAGTTTGTATCTAAAAAAATAAACTGGTTCAAAATTGGGGAAGGAGTATGACAAGGCTGTATATTGTTATCCTGCTTATTTAACTTACATGCTGTGTACATGATGTGAAATGCTGGGCTGGATGAATCAAAAACTAGAATTAATATCGTTAGGAGAAATATAAACAATGTCAGATATGCAGATGATACCTCTCTACTGGCAAAAAGTGAAGAGGAACTAAAGAGCCTCTTGATGAGGATAAAAGAGGAAAGTGAAAAAGCTGGCTTGACACTCAACTTTCAAAAAACTAAGATCATGGCATTTAGTCCTATCACTTCATGACAAATGGAAAGGAAAAAGCAGAAACAGTGACAGTTTTATTTTCTTGGGCTCCAAAATCACTGTGGATGGTGACTGCAGCCATAAAATTAAAAGATGTTTGCTTCTTGGAAGAAAGCTATGACAAACCTAGACAGAGTATTAAAAAGCAGAGACATCACTTTGCTGACAAAGGTCCGTATAGTCAAAGCTATGGCTTTCATGGTAGTTCGCATGCAGATGTGAGAGTTGGACCATAAAGAAGGCTGAACACCGAAGAATTGATGCTTTCAAATTGTGGTTCTGGAGGACTCTTGAGAGTCCTTTGTACAGCAAGGACATCAAACCAATCAATCCTAAAGGAAATCAACCTTGAATATTCATTGAAAGGAGTGATGCTGAAGCTGAAGCTCCAATACTTTGGCCACCTGATGCAAAGAACTGATTCATTGGAAAAGACCCTGATGCTGGGAAAGATTAAAAGCAAAAGGAGAAAGAGGTGCAAGAGGATGAAATGGTTAGATATCATTACCATCTCAATGAACATGAATTTGAGCAAACTCTGGGAGACAGCAAAGGAGAGGGGAGTCTGGCGTGCTGCAGTCCATGGGTTCCAGAGAGTTGGACATGACTTAAAGACTGAACAACAACAACAATCTGGAATATATAAGACACTTACAACTCAATAATAAAAAGACCTCAACTGAAAAATTGTCAAAGGAGCCAAATAGACATTCTCCAAAGAAATATGCAAATAGCCAATAAACATACAAAAATGCTTGGTATCATAAGTCATCAGAGAAACAAACAAAAACCACAATGAGCTACCATTTCACACTCGCTAGAATGGCTATAATAAAAAAGCCAGATAATAATTGTGGGTGAAGATGTGCAGAAATTGAAATACTCATGCACTCCTGATGGCAATATAAATTGGTACAGCTACTTTGGAAAACTGTCTGGAAGTTCCTTAAATAGTTAAATATAAAGTTACATATTACCCAATATTTCTAATTACAAGAAGTGAAAGCATATGTCCACAGAAAAAGGTGTACATTAATATTTATGGTACCATCATTTATAATAGCCAAAAGGTAGAAACAGTTCAAACATTTAACAGCTGCTGGATGGATAAACACATACGATATAACTCTGCTGTGGAATATTATTCAACCATAAAAATGAATGCATAAAGTACTGATACATGCATCAAGATATTATATTAGGTGAGAGACGTCAATCACAAAGACTGCATATACTCTCATTTTTATGAAATATGCAGAATAGGCTAATCTATAGAGATAGAAAGTAGTAACTCACTTGGAGCCAGAGGGATGGAGGAGTTAGTAATGGTACCTAAAGAGAATGAGGTTTCTTCATGAGGTGATGGAAATGTTCTAAATTTGTGATGAGGTGGCACATATTTGTAAATATACTAAAAACTAATGAATTGTTTACTTTAAATGGATGAATAGAATGGCATTTGGGTTATATCTTAAAATAATTAAGTGGGTTGCCTTCCATTTAAGCATGTTGCTTTGTTTTGGATGATCCAAATTCATTGCCATTACATTGAGAGAAAAGCAGGAGAGGTAGAAAGCAAAATGAGTTAAGAAACAGACAAAAAATTAAATAAAAAAATCATAAAGCAGCCCAAGCCATAAATTGGAAAGAAAATTTACGTGATTATTACTGACTCAGGGAACTGACTGGAACCAAAGAGATTAGAAGGCAACAAGATTTTAAGGGGACTGTATTGCTAATAAAACAAAATGTCTGGCCTTGCAAAACTCTGTGATTATAAAACAACCCTCAGTTTCCAAAACTTAGATTAGCCTGAAGTGGAGAGTAGCAGTTTTGACCTCTGAGTGTATTTTTCAGAACTCACTTCAGATACAGCCAGGAATCTGCAGCCACTGTCATGGAGAACAGTGGGCAGAGTAGCTTCTCCTAGAGAGTTATGAATTGTGACTTTACCAAACCTACCCAGCAAGGTTTCATCATTGCTGTGGATCTGTGATTACTCTCTGCTCTTTTCCTCTCTTCATAACTGGAGTCTTTATTGGAGTTATTTCTACTCTGCCATTGACGCAGAGGTATATATGTGGGTGAAGAAGGATGTGTCTTCTTGGTTCATAGCTCATAGAACCATAAGAAACCACTTCAAGTTTGAGTAGACAGAAATGCAATAATGCAGTGGCTCCTGGGCTTTACATGGTTTATCTTTTCCCAGGATATTACTAAATGTGTTGTATATGTAGGAAGAAGGATGAACATGTCTATAGTGACCAGAAAGGCAGACAATACAGAAATTGCTAGCTGTTAAAAAAAAAAAAAAAAGTGCTCCATAGGTTTTCCTTCTTCGTAATCATACAACTACAACATTTTCCAGCATCTTATGTTTAATTATGATCATGTGATATGTGATAAGGTATAACCAATAGAATGTGGGTAGAAGAGAATGTGAATCCTATTCAGACCTTACCCATTAAAAATCACTGCAAGCTCTTTTCCATTTTTTTGCCCCTTACTTACTGGCTAGACGGAAGATGACCCTCATGGTGATCTTAGAAGCTATATATAAAGCATGGCACAGCCCCCATCAGCCTATGCCCTTGAGTGACTACATGAGGAGGGCCCTAGCAATGTTTTTCTACTCAGTGAAAATCTCTCAGTCATGTCCAACTCTTTGTGATCCCATGCAATATACAGTCCATGGAATTCTCCAGGCCAGAATACTGGAGTGGGTAGCCTTTCCCTTCTCCAGATCTTCCAACCCAGGGATCGAACCCAGGTCTCCTGCATTGCAGGTGGATTCTTTACCAGCTGAGCCACAAGGAAAGCCCTTTCTACTCAGTACCATTACTTAAATAACAAAATTTTCCTTGAATTTGTATCATTACACAATGGGTCTTTTTTTTTTTTTTTAAAGCAATTACCCTCCACTGACTAATATGTCTCATCATTGAATGTATTTCCTGTACCTCCTGAGTTCAATTAATTGTGCTCGCTGGGTATTCCCTTTTTTTTTTTTTTTTTAAATTGAGTTATGCATACTCTAAGTTGTGATTTCAATGACTACTCAGACTTCTTACATTCTGTTCAAAGCGAGTTTTCCCCTCAAGTTTTCTTTCTCTCCTTGTTTTGATCTTATTGGTAGTTTTACTCCTGTAAATTTTAGTCATGCATGGTATATCTGCAACATGGTTTTAAATAAAATGGAAAACATGAGGAATCTGCTCTGAAGTTAAATCAGAGGGAGTGTAAACATGTACTATGGCTATTCTATATGTCTTCCCTACTCCATATATGTGGTCCACTGGAGAAGGGAATGGCAAACCACTTCAGAATTCTTGCCTTGAGAACCCCATGAACAGTAGGAAAAGGCAAATTGATAGGATACTGAAAGAGGAACTCCCCAGGTCGGTAGGTGCCCAATATGCTAATGGAGGTCAGTGGAGAAATAACTCCAGAAAGAATGAAGGGATGGAGCCAAAGCAAAAACAATACCCAGTTGTGGATGGGACTGGTTATAGAAGCTAGCTCCAATGCTGTAAAGAGCAATATTGCATAGCAACCTGGAATGTTAGGTCCATGAGTCAGGGCAAATTGGAAGTTGTCAAACAGGAGATGGCAAGAGTGAATGTCGACATGATAGGAATCAGGGAACTAAAATGGACTGGAATGGGTGAATTTAACTCAGATGACCATTATATCTACTACTGTGGGCAGGAATCCCTTAGAAGAAATGGAGTAGCCATCATGGTCAACAAAAGAATCCGAAATGCAGTGCTTGAATGCAATCTCAAAAACGACAGAATGATCTCTGTTTCCAAGGCAAACCATTCAATATCACGGTAATCCAAGTCTATGCCCCAACCAGTAACACTGAAGAAGCTGAAGTTGAACGATTCTGTGAAGACCTACAAGACCTTTTAGAACTAACACCCAAAAAAGATGTCCTTTTCATTATAGGAGACTGGAATGCAAAAGTAGGAAGTCAAGAAACACCTGGAGTGACAGGCAAATTTGGCCTTGGAGTACGGAATGAAGCAGGGCAAAGGCTAATAGAGTTTTGCCAAGAGAATGCAGTGGTCATAGCAAACACCCTCTTCCAATAACACAAGAGAAGACTCTACACATGCACATCACCAGACGGTCAACACCAAAATAAGACTGATTATATTCTTTGCAGCCAAAGATGGAGAAGCTCTATACAGTCAGCAAAAACAAGACTGGGGGGTGACTGTGGCTCAGATCATGAACTCCTTATTGCCAAATTCAGACTTAAACTGAAGAAAGTAGGGAAAACCACTAGACCATTTAGGTATGACCTAAATCAAATCCTTTATGACTATACAGTGGAAGTGAGAAATAGATTTAAGGGACTAGATCTGATAGACAGAGAGCCTCATAAACTATGGACGGAAGTTCCTGATATTGTATAGGAGACAGGGATCAAGACCATCCCCATGGAAAAGAAATGCAAAAAGGCAAAATGGTTGTCTGAGAAGGCTTTACAAATAGCTGTGAAAAGAAGAGAAGCAAAAAGCAAAGAAGAAAAGGAAAGATATACCCATTTGAATGCAGAGTTCCAAAGAATAGCCAGGAGAGATAAGAAAGCCTTCTTCAGCAATCAATGCAAAGAAATAGAGGAAAACAAAAGAATGGTAAAGACTAGAGATCGTTTCAAGAAAATTGGAGATACCAAGGGAACATTTCACTCAAAAATGGGTTCGATAAAGGACAGAGATGGTATGGCCCTAACAAAAGCAGAAGATATTAAGAAGAGGTGGCAAGAATACACAGAAGAACTGTACAAAAAAGAGCTTCATGACCCAGATAATCACGAAGGTGTGATCACTCACCTAGAGCCAGACATTCTGGAATGTGAAGTCAGGTGGGCCTTAGAAAGCACCACTATGAACAAAGCTAGTGGATGTGATGGAATTCCAGTTGAGCTATTTCAAATCCTAAAAGATGATGCTGTGAAAGTGCTACACTCAATATTCCAGCAAATTTGGAAAACTCAGCAGTGGCCACAAGACTGGAAAAGGTCAGTTTTCATTCCAATCCCAAAGAAAAGCAATCCCAAAGAATGTTCAAACTACAGCACAATTGCACTCATCTCACACACTAGTAAAGTAATGCTCAAAATTCTCCAAGTCAGGCTTCAGCAATACGTGAACAGTGAACTTCCAGATGTTCAAGCTGGATTTAGAAAAGGCAGAGGAACCAGAGATCAAGTTGCCAATATCCACTGGATCATCGGAAAGCAAGAGAGTTCCAGAAAAACATCTGTTTGTGCTTTATTGACTATGCCAAAGCCTTCGAGTGTGTGGATCACAATCAACTGTGGAAAATTCTGAAGGAGATGGGAATACCAGACCACCTGACCTGCCTCTTGAGAAATCTGTATGCAGGTCAGGAAGCAACAGTTAGAACTGGACATGGACCAACAGACTGGTTCCAAATAGGAAAAGGAGTACGTCAAGGCTGTTATTGTCACCCTGCTTATTTAGCTTATATGCAGAGTACATCATGAGAAATGCTGGGCTGGATGAAGAACAAGCTGGAATCAAGATTGCTGGGAGAAATATCAATAACCTCAGATATGCAGATGACACCACCCTTATGGCAGAAAGTGAAGAGGAACTAAAAAGCCTCTTGATGAAAGTGAAAGAGGAGAGTGAAAAAGTTGGCTTAAAGCTCAACATTCAGAAAACTAAGATCATGGCATCTGTCCCATCACTTCATGGAAAATAGATGAGGACACAGTGGAAACAGTGGCTGACTTTATTTTTTGGGGCTCCAAAATCACTGCAGATGGTGATTGCAGCCATGAAATTAAAAGACGCTTACTCCTTGGAAGGAAAGTTATGACCAACCTAGATAGCATATTAAAAAGTAGAGACATTACTTTGCCAACAAAGGTCCGTCTGGTCAAGGTTTTTTTTTCAGTGGTCATGTATGGAAGTGAGAGTTGAACTGTGAAGAAAGCTGAGCACTGAAAAATTGATGCTTTTGAACTATGGTGTTGCAGAAGACTCTTGAGAGTCCCTTGGACTGCAAGGAGATCCAACCAGTCCATCCTAAAGGAGATAAGTCCTGGATGATCATTGGAAGGACTGATGCTGAAGCTGAAACTCCAATATTTTGGCCACCTGTGCGAAGAGTTGACTCACTGGAAAAGACCCTGATGCTGGGAGGGATTGGGGGCAGGAGGAGAAAGGGATGACAGAGGATGAGATGGTTGGATGGCATCACTGACTAAATGGGCATGAGTTTGAGTAAACTCCGGGAGTTGGTGATGGACAGGGAGGCCTGAAGTGCTGCGATTCAAGGGGTCACAAAGAGTCGGACATGACTGAGCGACTGAACTGAAGCTTTTTTTTAAAAAAATAAATCTACATTAGGGGTTACCTTTGTTTTTTGTGCTCTGAAAAGAATAAAATTCATTTAAATATGTAGTAGTCAAGCTGAATTTTTAGAACTTCTTAAAACTAAAATGGAGTACCATCCATAAAAGTTGATTATTAACTACAGAACCAATGGCAGTAATGCCCAACATTTTGGACTGACCCTGATCATGTAGCCTATTCATGGCTTTAATTTATTCATGTGTCACTGTGGTAGTAGTGATTTTTTCATTCTGTTCACCTTACATGTTGAGGAAATTTTCTAGAAAGTAGTATATTAAAAAAACCCTGAAGTGTTACCATTTAAATAATTTATTTTTCAATCAGGGACATCAGTTTGATGATTTATACACTGCATTCATTTTCTCCTTTTAAGAAACCTGGAACAAACAGGCTTGCATGGTGTATATGTAATTCGTTTAGGTGTTGAAATCTGAGCCTACATTTGTAAGAGAAAATTTCAAATGAGCCATAGTTAATATGTCACTTTAGGAGGAGCAGTGGGATGAGGGGGTGGAAGTAAATGGATCTACCTGATGTTCTTGGAGTGTATGTGTGGAAAGGAGAAATTAGTTAATGCACAAAGAAAAGACCAGATTTGCAAACTAATTTCTTTGAGTTCACGCCAAAGTAAATAGGTGTATCTGTGGATATCTCCTTCTGGAGGTGTGGAAAGTGTAGGTTAAGTGTGATGGACTGCAGCCCATTTCATGAGAGGAAGTTTGGAATGCATTAATCTGGAAGGCCAGTCTTGTTTCTCTCAGTTCCACTGTCATTTATATTTGGGTGAAATATAAAAAGGTATTTAGCAATTTCAGTTCTCAGTTTCTCTCTTGAATATGAAGAACCAACAGCAGTCCCTTTCTACCTTGCCTATTAATATGAAGTGATATATGGAAAGCAGAAATACTGTGCAAACATGTATCACACTCAATACTTTTACCTATGTTTCATGATATTTTGACACCAGTATCACTGTTATAGAAATTTAGTGTTTCAATATGAGTATAAAGGCTCTTGGGCAGAGTATCTTTTCAAACTGATTATCAAGTATTTCGGTGAAATTTGGTGAATTTAGTTCTTTCCATATACTCAGATCAGGAAGGGCTTCCATTCTGTCACTGTGATGAAACTCGTCTGGTTGACTCCAAAGAGAAAGCACTACTTTTTGGACTTCTGACTGATTTCAGGACCATCAGTAACGGATCTTGAAGAACCTTCTTTCTTTCTCATGCTTGGCTCTGAGAATTTCTCTCATACATTTCTTTCCTATCCAAAACTATTACTGAACACACTTTGGCCGAATAATCCATCCAAAAAGAAAAAAAAGATGAGCCCTTTGAGGAATACTATTTGATACTGTCTGGCAAATGATACATCTTCTAGCTAATCCCATAATCTAATTGCCATGGCTTTTCAGATAATGTGAGAGCTTTGAGGTGAAAAAGATTGAAGCTGAAAATCAGGAGGCTTACCATTGTTGGTGAATACCTCCTTATGGAGGGTTGTGCCCAACTGAGGCACCCTTTTAAAGAGGGACATTGAAGAACAGTGGACCTGAGGAAAAGAGAGCAGGTGGTGAGAGGACTTGGCAGCATATCCCTCCAAGGGCTGCACTGCAGCTGAGGATGTTCAGTGTGAGATTAGATGCTTTTCAAAAGCCATAATAGGACAATGCTCGTGTAATGTACCAGACAAGAAATCAGAAGATGACAACAAAAAAAGGTGAAGACAAGACAGAACAAGAGGATATAATGTGTAGAAGTCAAATTTGGTTGAAGATAATTGAAATAAACTTTCCAATATCTGACATTGCTAAATTGTAGTATTGAGGTCCAGATCACTGAAATTATTCTAGATGATATTTTTGTTGTTGCTAAGTCACTAAGTCGCGCCCGACTCTTTCGCTTTCCCATGCGCTATAAGCCTCCAGGCAATGATATCTTTGGGGTTTTTCAGGCAAGAATACTGGAGTGGTTCACCATTTCCTTCTCCACTGGATAATTTTAGCAGTTCACTTATTAAATGTGCGAAAATACTGGGAAGAAAGTTTAATTACTTGAGTTACTTGAATAAAATTAAAAGGGCACACTCAGGAATTAGAGGAACTAGAATTCCATTCTGGGATCCATCATCTTTGATATTAAGTATCAAAATGCCTTTGATATTTAATATATTTAAGCTTAATTTTTTCATGTGTAAAATGTAAATGATCACAGTATTCACCAGATAGGGTTACTTTACATATTAAATAAGATAATGTATCAAAAGTATTTAGTACTGTCCTGCAAAATGGGAGGTGATCAAAAAATAGATAGTAGTCATTTATTTTTATTATTATTACTATATGACTTGCAATCTGAAGAATTGTGTATGATGATATTGTAATAAAAATGCAGCAACAAATTTTTCCTGTAGAAGAACATCTTAATAAAGGTAATACTTTGATGTTTTTCAGTAGTTAGAAATGTTGCAAAAAGTGGTTATTAATAAATCATTATAGTTTGCATCTTATTTATAAGATTGTCATTAATATTATGTTACATAAAGGCTAGGGATGAACATAAAGGAGACTATCTGGGGGAAAATCAATTCACTTTTCTTCCTTTCAACAGCATGTCAGAAATTTGTGTGTGTGTAGACTTCCTTTACTCTACACTCTAGTTTTTCTCTCTAGGAAACTCTGTTTTATGACAGTGGAATGTTAAGAATTAATTATGTTGTCAGTTACCTGTTCAACATTAACAAGTCACTGAAAGTTTGAGAAAGAAATTAAATGAACACAGAATTTTGTTGTCATTGGTGTTGTGAAGGTTTAAAATCCCAACTTGTCAAAAATTGGAACAAGTAGCTTGAGAGTTTAGGCAAAAAAACCCCAAAAAGTTATCCAGGAGAAATCCATAATAGCCTTAAGTGTCTAATGAATTTAACACCACTCAGTTTGTATTCACATCAACAGGTTTAATTTTTTGGGAGTTTGCAATTTGTGATATAGGAGTTGCAATTTCTGTGAGCTCATTGAAAAATCTTTCTGTGTTCTGATTTATTCTCTTCTCTTTTCATAAATTTCAGTCAGTGTTACAAAACTGTTAGTCATAAAAAGACATTTATAGTTTGATATAATTTTCCTTCTTTTTCTTTTATTTTCTTTAAAAATGCAGTTTTAAAAGTAATAAAATACTTCCTTCTGTAAATCTTCAATCTTTTTTTCCTAAGGGAAGATTAATTTGTAAATATGATAATGGATTTGTAGAATATTAAACTTTCCCAAGAAAAATTACATTAACTTTATATGAATGAACACATCTAGCTTATTCAATTTATAAACTACTGGCTGAAAATCCCAGAACTGTTTCCTACTATGTGTCTTGTAACTGAAATGACTGAAGGCACAGCCACAAACATGGCATTTCTCAGCAAATTTTTTGGATGAAAAAATTCTTTTAGCCCTTTTATTGAGTTTTCCTCATTTAGCTGTTTTTGGATTCTAGCTAATAAAATGCAATTTTTCTTACACAAAGGCGAAAAAGTAAACACAAGCTCAAAATAATAGAAGCAATTCTAAACAGAAAGTAGATTGAAAAGAACAAATGCTTAGTTTAAATGTGATATTAGTAGTAAGGAGTCAGTGATGGAGATACTTTCACATTGTCAGTGGGTGACTTCTTAGGTTAGGCAATGAGCTAAGGACTCAGTGGTTCACCTACGCAGCAATTATGGATTGACTCTGATATTTTTAATATTATTATTTTTAAATTAAATCTTTACATTTTAATTTAAAATCTACCCAACCCTCAGGGACCCCCTAATGTAGCTTTGTGAAAGTGAAAGTCACTCAGTCCTGTCTGACTCTTTGAGGCCCTATGGACTGTAGCCTGCCAGGCTCCTCCACCCAGGAAATTCCCCTGGCCAGAGTACTGGAATGGGTTTTCACTCCCTTCTCCAGGGGATCTTCCTGACCCAGGGATCAAACCCATATCTCCTGCCTTGCAGGCAGATTCTTTACCATCTGAGCCACTAGGGAAATCCGTATGAAGGTATAGTCTGTAGCTATTGGGGTACTGAGAAAGGTTTCCATGGAGGGGGCTAGATTGTAGGAGCTTCTGTGACTTCTACTTATTTATTTTTAATTTTATTGGAATATAGTTGCTTTATGGGCTTCCCAGGTGGCTCAGGGGTAAAGAATCTGCCTGCCGATGTAGGAGCCACAGTTGCACAGGTTTGATCCCTGGATTTGGAAGATTCACCTGGAGGAGGAAGTGGAAACTCACTCCAGTATTCTTGCCTGGATAATCCCTTGGACAGCGGAGCCTGGCAGGCTACAGTCCATGGGGTCACAAAGATTCGGACATGACTGAGCAAGTGAGCATGCTCACATAGTTGCTTTATAATGGTGTGTTAGTCTCTGCTGTACGGAAAGTGAGCCAGCCATATACATATGGCTGATATATATATATCCCCTGTCTTATGGACTTTCTTCCCACTGAGGTCACCACAGATCACTGAGTAGGGTTCCCTGTGCTATACTGTAGGTTCTCACTACATATCTATTTTATACATTATTGTTGTTTAGTGGTTCAGTTGTGTCCAATTCTTTGTGACCCCATGGACTGTAACCCTCCAGGCTCCTCTGTTCATGGGATTTTCCAGGCAAGAATACTGGAGTAGGTTGCCATTTCCTTCTCCATGTAATCTTCATGACCCAGGGATCAAACCCATGCCTTCTGCCTTCCAGGCAGTTTCTTTACCACTGAGCCACCAGGGAAGCCCATTTTATACACAGCCGTGTGTATATGCCTATCCTAATCTACCAATTAATCCCACCCTCCCCTTTCCCCATATTATGTGTGAGAAATTTAGCTCCTCCTGATCTTGGTTGTTTCTTGATTACTCATTTTCACCAGCTAGAAAATCCGTTGCATAAATTACTTCCTGGAGTCAGGCTAAAACACCTTAGTGTTCTGCTAGTATCCTGGGATGACATTAAGAGTGATCATTGACTGCTGTCCCTAGGCAATGCCCTAGATTCTGAGTGAACTTTGTACTACTTGGGCCTCTCCCTCTGAGGGACTCAGAGCCAGTTGGATTCATAGGGGAAATAAGCAGGAGAAGGGTCTCTAAATTGAGAATTAACACTAATAGTCCTATAAATAGACCTAACAAGAAACTTCTTGGAATTCTGATAATTCTCCCCAATAATTAGATACTCTTATTTTTATAAAGGTTCTCTATTAGCAACTTGAAAAAAATCCTAATTCAAGGGAAAATTATAGTGAAGGGCAATTGTGGTGATTATCTTATTTTCTATTTCCCAGAGGGTATATTAGGAGGGACTTGGACGAGGTGAAGGGATGTAGGATTTGGTTCTCAGTCTCTGTAAGGGTAAGAAACTAGCTATAGGGAATACTTTCTATGAATGTGATGCTTCAATTTTGTTCATAAAATTGAGGCCTTTACTTTCTGTACTTTTTTTGACCTTTATTATGTGATTTAGGGAAAGTGATTTAAGTTCTTTCAGCATGTGATTTTTTAATTGGGACCAACTGACTGCCTCGATGTATGTCAGTGATATGGATTGAATTTGCCAGGTTAAGTTGTTCATTGTAGAACTCCAGTTTAAACTAGTTTAAGCTGGGTGGTAGATGGGATGTAAGAATTTGATAGTTTGGGTAACTGAAAAGTCCAGGAATGTAGCTAGAATTAGACTTTGCTATATCCCAATGTTCATATTGTGCCATTAGGGACTGGTCTGTTTCTATTTCTAAAAAAAAAAGTTCTGTTTTCCTTTTTTGGGCTTTCTCATTAGGCAGTTTCTACCTGTGGCCACCAGTTAGTCCATTGCACAGTTTCTCTTTTACCATAGCCCCAGTAAATGCTAAGTCTCCTTGCCATTGTCTGATGAAGATCACTTGCCCACCTTTGGAGCTAGATGTGAAGTTCCACCCAATCCACACAACTGAATGTGGGTGAATGGTGATTCTTTAGGGGAATTTGGATGATGGTTCTAGAAACAAGAGATATGTGTGATGAGCAGGTACCATCATGAAAAGAAGAGGCAAGGCACAATAAATAACTAGGAAAATAATCCACATGTCAAGATCAAAACAGGAATCATTTTGCTACCTCATAAAAAGTATTCTGGGCATTCTTTGTTGGAGCCTTGCCATTCAAAGTGATACAGGGGATTGAAATGTTGTCCTTGTGGGTATAGATGTAGCTGGAAAGGAGAATATTCTTGGTGTATGAGCAGTTTTGCAATGTTATCTGGAAGTTTTATTCCTTTCAACTAAGATGCAGTTTCTACAAAAGCAGGCAATGTGTTATAGTCCTTTATTGTACTTCTCTAAGAGCATAGCCCAGCACTAGACATAAAGCAAACACTCAGTATATACTTTTGATGGATTCATTTCAGCTGTTTGCAATGCTTATCACACTGGAGGATTTCCTAGCGATTTTTCTCGAAAAACCATCCTCTCTGAGAGCTCCATTTGTTTCCCATCTTTCCATATCTTTTGAAGAGTCTGAATATGTCCTTTTAATGTGCCTACAGGTTTCCTTGCTTTCTATCACACCACCAACGCTCTGTCTGGCAGAAGCTGGGACCACGGCTGCTGTCTTTCTTCCATGCCCAAGGGCTGCGCTGTGCAAAGCATTGCTTCATGCTGCTTTCCTGATCCACTTTGCATAACTGCCTGGAAGAAAGTACTTTTATGGATAATCCAAAAGGGGGAAATATATTGAACATGACTGCTATAGCATATCATATGGATTAAATCCATTAAAAATACTCTATTACAGTTGAAATTCTACATAGAGCAAGAGTCGCTTGTTCTATGTCTTAAACAATGGGCAACTAGTTTCAGAGCACATTTGATACATTGTAATTAGAAAACAAGCAAATAATTAGAATAGTTCCTTCAAAACAAAGGATTTTAGTGTTCTATAAGAGTTTTTGATTCAGTATATGGAGAAAGTCTTAGAGAAAATATAGTCCAAGGATAGAAAATAGATTCATCTTGTGTGCCAAATTTGATCAGTTGGTGGTGGTTGCCTGGAGTGCAGTGTTAAGGAAGAATTTATGGCTAAGTCCAGGCTCAGTGGGAAAAAGTGCTGGGATAGAGTTTTTTATTTCTGCCACGGTTAAAAAAGGGGATAGTAGCACCATATGTACGGCATATTTGCTGACTCAATGCAGTCTACCATTTTACAAAATCACTTACTAGACAAATTAATCCAAGTTCACATTCCTAGTTGGTAGCACAGCCTAGTCTTTTTAGTTCAGTCTTTCAATAGTTGCTCAAAGGCTATGTCCATATGGGTTAAATGAGATAGGCCTGTAAAAGCAGTCAGAATAAAATCTGATAGATCATTGAGCCTCAGTAACCATTAGCTAAATGTGACATTTTAGTTAAATTATACATCTCTTTAACCAAGGAATCAGCAACTGTTTATTGACCATATACTATGTACTAGTAAGCACAGTACTTGTCATAGTTGACTTCTCAATTTATTTTTCAGTGGTTGATCATTTTCCTACCAGAAGCAAGGAGCTGGGTGGTGTCATGATTCATCTCTATCATGTTGTTTTGCTTTTTCACTACCAAACAATCGTATTCCCTCTTTGAACCCTGAAGTCTACTGCCCAGGCATAGACGAGGTAGAAGTACATGTATTTCCACTAATATCATTCTGTGTGTATTGCCCCCTTTCTTAAAAATGCACTACCCTTTGGACTCTATGATCAATCTCATGAAAACAAAATATATTCAAGGGAATCAGCATCATATTAGGGACTTGGTTTTTAATAACAGGTGTCTAACGTGTGCATGTGACATGCAAAATATGCTGATGCAAATGGATGATTGCATGTGCAAAAATATGCAGATTAATGTGCAAACAGATGTTCAAATAATTTCCCATTATTGCATGCCATTAGCTCCTTTGAATGCACAACTGCATATTTTGTATACAGATATGTTTGTATTGTTTGTATTTCATGTGTGCAATTTATACATATCTTTTCAAGAATTTGTCTCCATCATGTCCTTAATTGGGAAGCCTTCACCTTCCAAGCTTTCTCAGTTCCCTGAGAGAGTTCTCTGCAGGGAGGGGAAAACACTATACGCCTTACCCTTAGAAAGCTCAATGTCACCAGAAGATAAATGCTAATTTTTATCTGTCTTTCTTTGTTAGAAATGTGGTCCTTTCCTATCAATACAGCTTTTGATGTCAGTGTAATAAAATGTAAAATCTGTGCAGATTCTCAAACTGTCAAAACAACAGTATGCACTTAACAAAACTTATCTAGCTTTTCCTAAGTGTTTAATTTTTTTGTTTTGTTGGTTTTTCTTACGTCTCCATTCCTGCAGTCTTATCAGTGCTCACAGATAACCCCACAAAAATATATTCTTGATTTTGAGGTAAGAGAAACCTTGGTTTATGATGAACTCTTTTACAGATTTTTTTGGACAATTCTTGATATCAAGTTGAGAATTAAAACATAAAATATAGTTGGAAACTCATTTTTATACCAACCATTTTAAATGATTTGCTCCAAGTTGCTGTATTTCATTACTAAGTTGGTTTAGTTCATTTCTAAAACAAGAAGTTTATATTTATCATTGGAAAACTAAAATTTAAAAAGCTTGATATAGTTCTCTAATAGTTGTTTCTAACATCACACAATGTATTTCATAATATGCATTTCTAAAATAATATTTCACTATATCACCAGTCCCTCAAGCTGAGTTTTAGCATTGTTTGGTTCAAAATCTCTATAAATTACTTTATTAATGAAACATTTTATTCTGACATCAATATTTTCAAATTCTCTTCCAAAGAAACATTGAAATGCATACTGAATACCTCTCCTTCTAGAATCAAAAGGTGCCTATATATCTAAATAGAATTTAAATACCAAATAGCTCAAAGAGGGATAAGAAGAGAAAAAAGACATTCAAAGAGATTATTTGTGTTTTTTTAAAATATATGGTGAATATTTTTTTTCCAATTGGTAATTCTTAAAGTACATGCTCTTATTATATACTGATGTAATTAACAATGAGGGTGATTTTAGTGAGGTTGTTATTACTCTTAATGTAGTTAAACATAGAGGTTACACTGGAAAATATTGAGATCTAATGTTTCCTATGTAATCTCTAAAGTAAAAGTTGTACATGTTTCAGTGCTAAAACCTGAAGCAGAGCACAGATAAGAGTTAAACGTTTCTTCTCTTCTTTTGAGGTCCCCTCCCCTCCGATGCTACTTATTATTAGGACTTCTGAAGCATTAAATCTGAAGGTCCGTCGGCTCACATCTTCCAGCCCTGCCTGTCTGTGGACAGGACCCTGTCTGTCTGTTTCCTCTATTGCACTATTTTGTTTGTACTACTGTAATCATCTTGCTGGCCCAGATCTGTGTGGGTGTGCTGGCAGCTTTACAACAAAGTTACATGGGAACAGAGTTAAGGTTGAATATTTATTAGAAGAAGCCATCTGGCGTCAGGCTGTCTGTACAGGGGGCTGGCTTCTTTAGTAGGCTCTCCTCTTTCTCTAGAGTTCTTCCTCCCTCTCTCTCTTCTGCTCCCTCTCACCCTGCTCCTCACTTCACAGCTCTGAAAAAGTTGACTCTGCCTCTCTCACCCATTTACTTTGTCCTTTGTTATTTGTGTTCTTTAAAACAAAAAAAAATTGCCAGATTGTTCTGTTTCTTTTAAAATGTTTCTCTTTTCTTGGAGGCAGCTTTTGCTTGCTTCCAGGATGACTGTCCACAGAGGGTCACCAGTAGAAGGCAGCAGGGCAGCCCAGCAGAACAGCGGCTTGCTTCCTACGTGGGCTTGCAAGTTGCCTTAAACATCCATTTCCTGTTGCTGCCTTTCTTTCTTACCTCCAGTCAGCAAGCTAATATAAAAGCACCTCTCTTTGGAGCCAGGCTACTCTCCACATAAGAAATCAGATGCGGTAATTCCCATAGCCTTCTGCTCCAGTTCAGCTGACTTTAAATGTTTCTTACACTGTGCTTGAAGTGCTTAGTTTTCTCACTTACCATTTCGTGTGATACAGTCGTTCGTTCTCTTCTGTGAATGTCCCTCTTGTCTTTCACAACTCTTCCCGCTTCTCCATACCCCCTCTCACCTAAACCCAGGGCTTCTGCTGAGAGCCTTCCCCAGTTTAGGTAGTTTGTCCTGCTTTAAGGGTGCTGCCCCAAATTGCTATTGTCACCAACCTGCTCCAATGATGCGCGTTTTAAAACATGCATGGTATGTAACCAAGGAAGCCAGTGGGAAAGGAGGCTCATGAGCCAATGATCACCATTGCACTTGAAAATCCTTTCCTACACGGAAACAAGAATATTGTGAATGCAAAGGGGGCCTGTTGTTCCCGCTTTGCTTCTTGTGGGACAACAGCCAAACTCTGAGTTAGCGTCAGTTAAGTCCCCACATGTTAAATTTCTCCTTGCTCCACTCTGCAGTGTGGGAAACTGCCGAGGAAGAGAGAGAGAGAGAGATGGATCATGGTGCTCTAGAGGGAAGGCCTTTGTAAGGCTGGGTAAACCTGGGACAGTGCATGTGTCCTGATACTGGAAGGGTTTGTTTGCTCAGTTCCCTAATTATCCAGTGTACAGAAGTTATCACAGGAATCAGATGGGAGAAATTAAATTTAAAACCTCCAGTACAGATGGGCTATAAAGAATCTAAAGAGTTCAACAAACTTGAATCAAAATCGGTTTAGTAACCATTGTCTCTGCTCCATTGTACGATGGTAGGGATGGATTTTTTCCCCCCTGAATGTGATTTTTCATCATTTTCTCAGGTGGAATGTGGACTAGCCAGTCACTTTAGTAGAGAACCCTTATTTGAGGCAGCTTCAAATGCCTCATCATTTCTGAATGAGTTTCAGCTCCGGGAGATTTCAGTGCTGGAAGAATTGCAATAAGCTATGAAACTTTATCCCTTCTCAAGACTCTTCCAAGTCACTGGGGAGCTCTGGCTTCCACGGGTAATGGTAATCGCTCTACTCACTTATAGAAGGCAAGGTACCACCTCGGGGGTCACACGACAATACCAGAGAGGTTAAATCAACTTCCAGCTGAGGTTTTACAGATACATTTGGGATCTTGGAATGATATTACCATATTATTGTGCGTTTACTCTTGTTTCTTTTGGCTCGGAGCTGAGGGAACAGTCCTGTGTAATAGAGATACCCAGGGAAGGCTTCACCTGATCTGAGCAATACCGGGTTCTAATGTCACCCTGTTTTGATTTAACATATAAGAAATGTCTCAGAGAGAAATGTTGTTGGTATTCTGAGGATTGTATTTATCTTTAATTTTTGAAAGACTTATTCAGGAAAAGAATCCAACACAGTATCTCAGGGGAGATGAGCATGGAGTGAGAGTAATAGCTATTAAAATAAGAGAGGCGCTCAGGGAAATGACTGGTCATTTTATGCTTTTTTTCCTTGAAAAATCTGCCAAATAAAAGAGTTGCCTGATTCATCTACCATTGGGAGATCTAATTGTGCCTATGTTTAAGAACATATGCATCTACCTAAGCTTTTCTGTAAAGCTTTAATTGGATCAAGAAATAGCCTTAACCTGAATAGTCACGCTAATAATCAGTATCTCTTTATGGATAAATCACTGACACATCATAATGAGAAAATATTATTATATAATACATTCCCAAGGCTTTATTTATAATCTGTTATTTATAAATAAATTTATAAATAATATAAAGTTTATATTATTTATATCATTTATAAATGAAAAGATAGGTAAGATACCTATTCCCAAGGCTTTAATAATCTTACAGAGTAGATCAACAAGCCATATGCTAAGAGAAATACATGAATACAATGACTAAAAAGTATTCAATAGTTTGCTGTCTGTAAATTTCTTGATTTGTTTCTCAGTATTTGAGAACTTGCTATATACACGATATTGTGTCAGGTATTGTGATGTATTCTAAGCTAAATTGATTCAACCTTTATACTTAAAAACCTGGCAATTTAGTTTGAGAGGAGAGCACTTTCATGGACAATCACAAAGAGAAGTCAGTAATTGCCAAAAGAATGATCAAAATAAGGAACAAGTGGGGATGGGGGCTTCCCCAGTGGCTCAGATGGTAAACAATCTGTCTGCAATGTGGGAGACCTGGGTTCAATCCCTGGGTTGGGAAGATCCCCTGGAGGAGGGCACGGCAACCCACTCCAGTATTCTTGTTTGGGAAATACCCATGGACAGAGGAGCCTGGCGGGCTGCAGTTCATGGGGTTGCAAAGAGTCGGACCCACCTAAACCTAGCAAGAAGCAGCAGTGGGGATGGCCAGGGAGAGCTGCACTATTATGGTGACACTTAGGCTGGGCCTGAGGAAGAGTGTTATCAAGTTCTGAAAGGGTAATTCATACCCTTGAATTCATAATTCATAATTTCAGAAGAGGTGGCAAGAATACACAGGAGAACTGCACAAAAAAGATCTCCACGACCCAGATAATCACAATGGTGTGATCACTCACCTAGAGCCAGACATCCTGGAATATGAAGTCAAGTGGGCCTTAGAAAGCATCACTACAAACAAAGCTAGTGGATATGATGGAATTCCAGTTGAGCTATTTCAAATCCTAAAAGATGATGCTGTGAAAGTGCTACACTCAATATGCCAGCAAATTTGGAAAACTCAGCAGTGGCCACAGGACTGGAAAAGGTCAGTTTTCATTCCAATCCCAAAGAAAGGCAATCCCAAAGAATGCTCAAACTACTGCATAATTGCACTCATCTCACACACTAGTAAAGTAATGCTCAAAAATCTCCAAGCCAGGCTTCAGCAATACGTGAACCGAGAACTTCCAGATGTTCAAACTGGATTTATAAAAGGCAGAGGAACCAGAGATCCAATTGCCAATATCTGCTGGATCATCGAAAAAGCAAGAGAGTTCCAGAAAAACATCTATTTCTGCTTCATTGACTATGCCAAAGCCTTTGACTGTGTGGATCACAATAAACTGTGGAAAATTCTGAAGGAGATGGGAATACCAGACCACCTGACCTGCCTCTTGAGAAACCTGTATGCAGGTCAGGAAGCAACAGTTAGAACTGGACATGGAACAACAGACTGGTTCCAAATAGGAAAAGGAGTACGTCAAGTCTGTATATTGTCACCCTGCTTATTTAACTTATATGCAGAGTACATCATGAGAAACGCTGGTCTGGAAGAAGCACGAGCTGAAATCAAGATTGCCGGGAGAATAATAAATAAGCTCAGATATGCAGATGACACTGCCCTTATGGCAGAAAATGAAGATGAACTAAAAAGCCTCTTGATGAAAGTGAAAGAAAAGAGTGAAAAAGTTGGCTTAAAGCTCAACATTCAGAAAACTAAGATCATGGCATCTGGTCCCATCACTTCATGGGAAATAAATGGGGAGACAGTGGAAACAGTGTCAGACTTTAATTTTCTGGGCTCCAAAATCACTGCAGATGGTAACTGCAGCCATGAAATTAAAAGATGCTTACTCCTTGGAAGGAAAGTTATGACCAACTAAGATAGCATATTAAAAAGCAGAGACATTACTTTTCCAACAAAGGTCTGTCTGGTCAGGCTATGGTTTTTCCAGTGGTCATATATGGATGTGAGAGTTGCACTGTGAAGAAAGCTGAGCGCCGAAAAATTGATGCTTTTGAACTGTGGTGTTGGAGAAGACTCTTGAGAGTCCCTTGGACTGCAAGGAGATCCAACCAGTCCATCATGAAGGAGATAAATCCTGGGTGCTCATTGGAAGGACTGATGCTGAAGCTGAAACTCCAATACTTTGGCCACCTGATTTGAAGAGCTGATTCATTGGAAAAGACCCTGATGCTGGGAGGGATTGGGGGCAGGAGGAGAAGGGGATGACAGAGGATGAGATGGCTAGATGGCATCACCGACTCAATGGGCATGAGTTTGAGTAGACTGCAGGGGTTTGTGATGGACAGGGAGGCCTGTCCACCTGCGATTTATGGGGTCACAAAGAGTCGGACACAACTGAGCGACTGAACTGAACTGAACTGAATTCATACACACAAAGTGGTTCATCTTAGGGCAGAGGGAATCTGTACAGTAGCAGTGAAAAAGGGTAGGACTGGATTAAAGAAGATCTTAAATGCCAAGATAACTGCATTTATATAACTTGAGTGACATTTGGAAGTCACTTGAGTAGGTGGTGATAAAATTATAGTGCTGTTGTAGGAAGATAAATCTGGCTGTGTTTTGGGAAGCAGGAGATTATGGAAGAAGTTTGACTAACCATCAGAGTTTATTACTTCTATGAAAGCAGGCCAGGTTACATTAAAATAAGGGTAGTTTTGTCAGAGTTCAAAAGAATGACAAAGGAAATGAAAGGATATAGATAAATAGATAGATATACATCTTGGACAATTGGATGAGTAGGAACAAGACAAAGATGCAGTCTAAGATATTTTGAGCTTGGTATGCATACAATTGTGGGAAAGTAAATAGAAATAGAGAAGTCAAATGATAAAAAAAAAATTTAAAGGCAGGGTAAATATTTAATATTTGAGATATTTACATTTGGCATGCTTGAAGAACATCCAAGTGGCAGCTTCTAGCCTACAGGTGAAAAAAAGAGGGGATATGATTCAAGGGAGAATCTGAAATCAATTTGTGAATTATATGCATAGAGGAGATAAATTAATGTATGATAATGGACAATATTTTTAAGATAAAGAGTATATAGAAAGTGAGAAGAGAATAAGGCTCAGAATAGAATGTTGAGAAAATTATCTAAAGTGTAACAGGAGAAAGATGAACCAATGAAGTATTGATTAGAAAATTATCAAAAGAATAGTAAAATCAAACAATGTAGATAGAGCAAGGAGTAGAAGAAAGATGGAGAAAATTGAATTTGAAATAGACTTATCATGATCTGAGATAGAACAGGCTCAATCAGTATATTGGAATAGGAAGCATGTTGAAAAGGATGTATGGATGGCAACAAAGAAACAAAAAAAATTGCTTTTCCAAGAAATTTGGTGGTAATAATAGGTATGAAAAATATATGCTAGCTCAAAGGAAAAGGAGAAAGTAATTTTTTAATAGGAGAGATCTAAGTTCATTTGTGGGCTGAAGAAAGACTGAAAATTCAAGAGAGATAATAATAGAGCAATGTCTAAAAGGTGCCTTTGAGGCCTTCTCATATTTTTAGGTGAAAATAATCATTTCTCTATTATTTCAAAGAATTTAAAAATGCATATTATTTCTTTGATGTTAAAAGTAATACATGCTCATTATAACCAATGTAGGAAAGTATAGAAAAAGGAAAAAAAACAAGCTGTAGTTTTCTGTCCAGTGATAACCCCTCTTACCTTTCTTGTATGTTCTACATGCAACTTGATTGTACTATATGCAACTCTCATCTTGTTAATTACCCTGAAGGCTCTTATATTCTTTAAAAAATTGATTTTGTCTAAAGAATATATAAGCAAATATATGGAAATATCAATATTCATTTAATCATTCTTATTGTTGGACTTTTAGGTGTGTCTACAGTTTTTGCTATTAAAGTTATTATAAATATCACTTACATGTACATTTTTGCTGGTCAATGTTTATTTCTTTAGGATAGATTTCCTAGAAGTAATCCAAAGAATAAAAAAAGTAAATATTGAAAAGCTTTTGATACCAATTTTCCAACTACATAAAACAATTCCTTATAAAGAGCAAATGCTCACAAAATACCTGCTGAATGGAGAGAATGAACTAATAAAATCGCATATATACTAATTTACTCTCCAAACAACAGTGTGTGTGTTTGCGTGTGTGCTTGGTTAGTCAGTCGTGTCTGACTGTCTGCGACCCCAAAGACTGTTGCCCACCAAGCTCCTCAGTCCATGTTTTCCAGGCAAGAACAGTGGAATTGGTTTCTATTTCCTCCTCCAGGGATCTTCTTGACCCAGGGATCTGTGTTGTCATGACACACATCTCCTGCGTCTCCTGAATTGGCAGGCAGATTCTTTACCACTGAGCCACCCAGGAAGCCCATATAGGTTTGACCACACCATAACAAACATGGACTATTGCACTATCCTTATCTCTTTCTAATTTTGACAGGCAGAAGAAGTATCCTATGGTTCCTTTTCTTTTGTAATAGGAAAGGCTGTAAATTGTTTTTCACATTCTTATTAACTTTTGTACTCCTTTTGTCACTTGATTGTACATGTAATTAGGTTTTAGGTCTTACTTATCGATTTGCATGAGGGATTCATATACTAGTACTATAATTGATATGTATCAAAAATTTCACAGCCTGTTGCTTCCCTTTAATTATGTTATTCAATGTTAGAATTTCTTTTTAATATTTTGTGGTCAATTTTATTAATGGGATAAACATATGGTTTAGATTTAAAATCCCCAATAGTGAATTAATTATTAAATAATATTTTTCTCATTGACAGATTAGGTCACCATTCTTGTATGTTATGCTTTAACATAAGAATTATTATGTTTTCCTCCTGAGCTATCTATGTATTCCATTTTCTATCTGCTAATTTTAGGGACAGTTCCATTTTTTTCATTTTTGTACTTGCATGTGCATGCTAAATCACTTGTCATGTCTGACTCTTTGCAACTCTATGGACCATAGCCTCCCAGGCTCCTCTGTCCATGGGATTCTTTAGGCAAGAATACTGAAGTGGGTTGCCATGTCCTCCTCCAGGGGGTCTTCCGGATCCATGGGATCGAACCCAGGTCTCTTATGTCTCCTGCATTAGCTGGTGGGTTCTTTACCACTATCGCCACCTGGGAAGCCCATTGTACTAATATAATACCTCTTAATATCTAGTAGGAAAAGTGCCCTATCATATGCCAGCATTTTTCAGATTTCCAATTCCACTTTTACCTGTATATCCTTTCAGGTGCATTTTAGAATCTTTTCCTTTTATTTGAAGTACAAAACAAATCTCATTGGGATTTTCTTCAGAATACAAGATATTCTGACTATTATAATATCCAGGAAGGGAGCTATCTTTTAATTTATTCTAAGTTTTTATATGCTTTAGTCAATGGTAAGTGTTTTATTTAATTAAAACTCATGTTTTTCACACCAAGTTTTTTCTTATATATTTTTATAGTAATTATAAATAAAATCTTTTTTATCTCTGTGGGAATCAAATAATATAGAAACACTGTAAACTTTTGTAAATTTATTTGTACTTGGCCTCTCAGCTTATCTTTTATTAATTATAGCTTAAAATTGATCATTGTATTATACTCCATATTATATTCCATTTTGTATTGCACTACTGAAACTCAAACAAAGAGGAGCTAAAGGGCCTCTTGATGAGGGTGAAAGAGGAGAGTGCAAAGCTGGTTTAAAATTCAACATCCAAAAAATGAAGATCTCATCACATCATGACAAATAGATGGAAAAAAAGTGGAAACCGTGACAGATTTTATTTTCTTGGGCTCCAAAATGACTGCAGACGGTGACTCCAGCCACAAAATTAAAAGATGTTTGCTCCTTGGAAGAAAAGCTACAATGAACCTAGACAGTGTATTCAAAAGCTGACACATCACTTTGCCAACAAAGGTCCATATAGTCAAAGCTATGGTTTTCTCAGTAGTCATGTATGGATGTGAGAGTTGGACCATAAACAAGACTGAGTGCCAAAGAAATGATGCTTTTGAACTGCGGTGCTGGAGAATACTCTTGAGCATCCCTCAGACTACAAGGAGATCAAACCAGTCAATCCTAAAGGAAATCAGCCCTGAATATTCATTGGAAGGACTGATGCTGAGGCTGAGGCTCTAGTAATTTGGCTAGCTGATGCAAAAGAGCCGACTCATTGGGAAAGACCTTGATGCTGGGAAAGATTGAGGGCAGGAGGAGAAGGGGGCAACAGAGGATGAGATGGAAGGATGGCATCATCAATACAATGGACATGAGTTTGAGTGAATTCTGGGAGATAATGGACAGGGAATCCTGGGTTGCTGCAGTTCATGTGGTTGCAAAAGTGGATACTACTTGGTGACTGAACAACAACTCAAACTCACACATATATGTTCATGTGTGTATATCATATATAATTGAAAGGCATGATCCCCAAAAGATACAATGTCCTGAGGATCACATTTTTCAACTATATACCCCCAGAAACTAGCATTTTCTTGCTTCTAAGTTTACTATGTACTAAGTGTAGTAAGTGCTTAATTTGCCATTTGTTATTTCGTTTTCATACTGGTATATAAAAAAGGTATAACTCACTTTATAGATGAGCAAACTGAATGCTAGAAAGATTAAGCAACTTATCTGTGCTTGTTAAGCTAGAAAGTGAGTAGACAGGTATTAAAACCCGCCTCTGGCTTCCATGGTGGCTCAGACGGTAAAGAATCTGCTTGCAATGCAGGAGACCTGGGTTTGATCCCTGGGACAGGCAGATCCTCTGGAGAAGGAAATGACACCCCGCTCCAATATTCTTGCCTGGAGAATTCCATGGATAGAAGAGCCTGGCAGGCTACAGTCCATAGAATCGCAAAGAGCTAGACACGACTTAGTGACTAACACTTTCACTTTCACTGGCTTCAAACTACTGTACTGCATGTCTGCCCAGTAGATGTTGACTGGCCTAGTGATTGAATGAATAGAAGATGTGGGTTCAGATGGGATAGAAAGCACATAAAACAATTGAATTTTGAGAAATTTTAAAATATTTTTCCTTGTAAAACTGTTGAGATGGAGGCCAGAGAGAAAAGATGACATAGTGGTAGTTTTGAGATGGAGGGAATAGAATTTAAAAATGTCTATCAATCACATAGCCTTATTCTTCTCAGTAAAGGAAAAAAATGGAGTCACGGTAGGCAATGGAGTGAGTTGAAGCAGGACTGAAATTAAAGACAGAGAGATAGTTTGAAACAGCTACTGTGTGACTGTTATTAGCAGTCCAGAAGAGATGAATGGGAGGGTTTCTGAGCAGCAGAGAGTATCCAAGTGAGGTTTCAGAATGATGTTCCGTTGCTGGAATCAGTTGTTGGTACAGTGTCATTGGACTAATTGCATGTTGACCAAATAGCTAGGGGATAATATGAAATATGAAGTGTCTCATTTTATACATCCCTGCTTCTAGCAACCTATACTTTGTCTCATTTTAAGCACTGGGTATTTCTCTATTTTTTAGCACTGAGACAAATCTCCTGAATATACCTTATATACATACATACAAACAAATGTACATCGATATTTAACCTATATTTTAGAACCTACCTTTCATATTTTACCCTTCTCAGGAAAATATAATCTACAATCTCTCTTTATAGTCAGCGTGATAGCTGAATCATTGGCTAGTTATCTTTTCTTTCAGTAAGATTATAACTTAGCTAGCTTGGGTGTCAGTCATTACTCAACATCTCTTTCAGTTATTTGGTTTAGATTATAGTTCAGTAAACATGAAAAACATGTTGAAATTAAAGAGTAGTATAAAATTTTACTACTAATAGTTTACATTTCTATGGCAGTGATAGTATAAAATACCTATTATCTTATCATTAGTATAAATATATGTCTAGCTTCCTATTCAGTCTTTTCACCCACATACACTCATATGATTTCACTTTTTTAAATGTTATTCTGTACCAGAAATAATAATAGCAACCTCAAATTAACAAAGGTCAGAGCAAAATGACTTCATTTTATGGAGCATCCCAACATAGACCACTGAAAGAACAGAAGCTACATGCCCAAAGATACTACATGGCAAGATAAAGAATTAGAGACCGGGCAATATGAACACTGAGAATGTACTTCACATGTTTCTGAGAGCAGAGCATAGTGACTACTTAGAAACTCTGGGAACGTGTTAATTAAATGTTAGCCATTTATTCCATCTTCTCATTCCTTGTATGCCTAGAAAAGATGGCTTAGAAACTGTCAGCATGATGACTAACCAACAGTCAATGAGTAAACTATCATGAAATTGCAGTTGAGAAATCTACCAATTAACTCTTTCTTGTTTCAGGAGGTAGAAAGTGTCAATCAAGGAATGTAACCAAGGGTTCCTATATATGTGTTGTGCTATTATTTTCAGTCCTTATTACTTTCAGTCTCTTTTCAGAAAAGAGATAATTTGCTTCTTAGTTTTGCTGGAATGTTGCATGTACACTCACTTCTAATACATGTTATACAAAACATGCATATTTTAAGTATTATTTTTACGTAACTAGTGTTCTGTTTTACAACAGTCTTTCTATAAAACATTCACTAATACTGCCAAAAAAGGCATGTTGAAGATATGATACTTGTATTAGAGGGATTTAATTGATTCCCCAGCTCCTCAGAAAAAAGCCCCAACTGTTTAACTCAGGCAGAATCAGACCCAGTTTACAAATTATTGCATCGTTTAAACCAAACCATTTTTGGTGCCTTTCGCTTGGTCAAACAAAATATTTTTGTTTTCTTGACTTTTTCTCCTCAGCACTAATTCCTTCAGGCTGTTGTTAGTTCACCAAGAAGGAAAGCAACATGATTTAGCAGAGGTTTCAGTGAAGAATTAGCAGATACTTTAATGTCTAACAATGAAAAAGCGCAAGTATTTTATAATGATATTATACATTATTAAGATCACTTGAAAAAACCCTATATATACTTATATAATGAAGCATTTAAAACTTTTAAATGGGTTGAAGCATTAAGTTTTGGAAACTAATTTGATATTTGTATCACTTATTCTGTAAGATTTACATTTAAAGTCATTTTTTCACAAAACATTATGGCTATGTTTTAACAAAATATGGACACCTTGTTATTTTAGTTTCATGCTCAGAAATTATAAACTTTTACTATTTCCTTTGAGACTACATTACACTTCCACTTAGAAACATTATAAATTATCATGTATTTGGAAGTAATAATTTCAGAATGGCTTTTTTTATCATGTTACAGTCAGCTAAGTAAAAATGTGTTACCTTTGTTTTGGATAATATTAAATGGACTTGAATTTTTTGTATTAGGTGCTTATTCTAATATGTCAACATTTATATATTGAGAGTACATTTCATGATGATAATCTTCCCTATCTTTGAAAATGTGTTGTTACATTTTAGTTATATTAGAATTTCATTACCCTGAAATGAGAGAAAAGTAACTCCTTTAATCACTTTTAAGATAATATGGGATTTTGTCAGTTTGGATTATATAAAGCAAAAGAAGAAAAAAAAGGGAGGAGAATTTCTTTGACCTTGAATTTAAAAATAAATAGGGTAACACCTGACAAAAGATAAACTCTTGGTGTTTCAAAATATATCTCAAATTTTTACTATGACATGTTTGTGGCCTTTGCATTTCGATATAATGTGTGCTCTGGCTGGCTCTGCAGGCTGTTTTTACTTTTGGCTTTTACATTCCACAGAACTTCTAAAAAGTCAGCAGGGACAGTGCTAATTAATTTATAATGTTGTTTTGTGTTTCTGAACAAGGTACCTCGGTAATTAAGTGAAATATTTATGACGAATATAAAACAATGCAAATTCATTTGTTTGCCTGAAAGCTAACTTGTTATTTATTTAGACTGATCTTTGGAAAGAGTCTTTAAATTGAATCATAGTATGAGGAGGAGTGATACTTAGAACAGAGATCAGCAAGATACTATCGAGTGATGTGTTTGAATATATTATGTTACATTATAAGTCAGACAAAGGGTAGTCATAAAAACTTTGACCAAATTGATAAAGAAGTTCTTAGTTTCCCCTGAGGAAGAAAATAAACTACAGTGAGAGCAGATCAATAATAAATTGTGAAAGTAAGATGTATAACTCACCTCTTCTCTATGGTACTTGACTGAGTTCCGATTTAAAATCATGTGTGTGTGTGTGAGAGAGACTGGGAGCGAGAGAGAGAAAGAGAGAGGGAGACATGATAGAAATACAAAACAGAGTTCTATGTGTTGTTTTTACAATAAATATTGTAACCATTTTTCTTTATATAATACTTAATCAGAATTTATCTCAGTCTTTATTAAATGAAAAATCTGTTTTCTTTTCAATGCCAGCAACTAAACTTTACTTATTCCCCTGGAGGAAACTAATAAAGTTTATGATATTACCTGTGCAAATAAAATACAGTATCTTCATACTTACAGGTAGGGGATTGAAACATTTACTTTTGTTGGGAACAAGGCCATATTTTTCTCATCTTTCAAAGAACAATAACTTCAAATGAACACTTGCAAACTTTACAAATTTAGTTAAGGGCACTTTCCTGGTTTTTCTCATGATGATGATCATCAAAGTTATGACTGATATATTGCAAAACCACCACAAAACTTTGATGTCAAACTAAGGAAAGAAAAAGATATTTCGGTTAATGATTTGTCTACCCTCAAAGGAAAAAAACCCTCCTCTGAAGTTACTATACTTGCTACTTTGTTCTTAATATAATAATAGGATTGTGAAGATTCATTTTATGTACTTATTTCCATTAAATTAAGTAATATCTGGCATTGGAGAAATATGCTCAGAAATAGTTACATAGTATTAGAGACTAATCATATTTACCACAATTACTATGTGTCTGGTGCTAATCCATCCCACAATCCTATAGGAGTAAGTACTTGTATTTTGCTGATAGGGGAAACTGAGGCAAAGGAAGTGAAGTACAATTTCCAAGCTCAAGTCACTCTTAAATGAAGAATCTAAGTTGGAATCCAAATACTTTGACCCTAGAACTTGATAATTTGCTAAGACATCACTATAAACTCTGTTTCAGGTCTATGTCAAAACAAAGTAAAAGAATAAACATTAGTCTAGACCTGCCTGAGCTGTCCAGTGTGATAGCTGTCAGCCACATGTAGCTATTTATATTTAAATTTGAATTAATTAAATGAAATAAAATATAATAAATCTAGTTCTGCAGTCACATTGCATGCACTTCATAGTTCCACGTGTCTAGTGGCTATCTTTTGGATTAAACAAATATAAAACACTTCTTTTCCTTTTCAAATTGAAGTGCAGTTGATTTGCAATGTTGTGCTAGCTTCAGATGTACAATAAGGTGATTCAGTTATATATATATGCCCCTATATGGGCTTCCCTGGTGGCTCAGTGGTAAAGAATCTGTCTGCCAACATAGGAGATCAAGTTTGATCCCTGGGTCAGGAAGATCCCCTGGAGAAGGAAATGGCAACTGACTTCAATATTCTTGCCTGGAAAATCCCATGCATGGACAGAGAAGCGTGGTGAGCTACAGTCCATGGGGTTGCAAAAGAGTCAGACATGACTTGTAACGAAACACCAATAAATATATGTATATATATGTATATAAATATATCTATATTCTTTTCAGATTCTTTTCCCTTGTAGATTATTACAAAATATTAAATATAGTTCTCTGTGCTACACAGGAGGTGTTTGCTGGTTATCTGTTTCATGTACAGTAGTGTTGTTTGTATGTGTTAGTCGTTTCTACTGGTGTAGAAAGTTCTAAAGGACAGCACTAGTCCAGGGTAAGGACTTTGAAATTAACTTAAAAAATGCTTTCTTTGTGCTGTGCTGCACTTAGTTGCTCTGTCATGTCTGACTCTTTGCTGCCCCATGGACTGTAGTCTGCCAGGTTGCACTGTCCTTGGGGATTCTCCAGGCAAGAATACTGGAATGGGTTGCCATGCCCTCCTCCAGGGAATCTTCCCAACCCAGGGATCAAACCTAGGTCTCCCGCACTGCAGGTGAATTCTTTACCAGCTGAGCTACCATGTTTTCTTTGGTGAGATATAAAAAAAAGGAAGATACCCCACTCATCAGTGATATTGATTGTTGGACAATTTACCACTCATCTATTGAGACTTTTTGCTTATTAAATAATGAGATAATCCAAGTCATTGATTAGTTCCTATTACATTTTAAAAGTTATTTGCAAAATATGATATTGATCAAACATAAGGAATATCAAGCTAATATTAGCCTTCCATTGAGTCAGTGATTGAATAGACTCTTTCTTACTGCATAATTTGGAGGTACCTATGATAGACAGTTTCCAATACGGCCCCCAATGAGTCCCTCTTCTGGCATACATGCCTCTTGCAGTATACCAGGATTGGTCTGTGTGACAAATACCATGGAAGTGGTGATATTAAGATTAACTTTTGAGATTAAGTTATAAAACACATGCCACTTCAGCCTTGGTCTTTTTCTCATTCTCTTTTCTTCTCTTGGATTGATCACTCTAGGGGAAGTAATTCTCTATGTCATAAGCAGCCCTAAGAAGAGGCCCCTGTGGCAAATAGCCAAGGCCTTCAGCCAGCATCTAGTGAGAAGCTCAAGCGTCTGCCAGCAGCCATCTGAGTGAACTCTGATGCAGATCCTCCTGCTCTTGTTATGCCTTCAGATGACTCTAGTCCTACTAACAATCCTTATGAGAGACCTTGACTCAGAACCACCAACTAAGTCACTCCCCCAATTCAAATTCTCAGAAATTGTGTGAGATACTAAATGTTTGTGATTTTAAGTCTCTAAGTTTTTGGAGTAATTTGTTACATATCAGTAGATATCTAATACAATGTCTGATCAGAAGTTATTGAATTTAATAAATTGTTATTATTTATCAAATAAATCATTGGTAAATTTCCAGAGGATATGGTAATGAGGGAAAATAGCCCCTGCCATCAAGTTACTCACTGTGATTATAATACATGTATAGTAAAGTAAGTAAGTTGATTGAAGGGCAAAGTTCTCTGAGCAATTTCAATGTGAGTGTAAGGAAGGAGGTTACATCCAGATGGGTGGATAAGAAAGTCATCCACGGGTGGGTGGTAGCTAAGCCTTGAAGGACGGGTAGGGATTTTCCTGGCAAAGAAACCGTACAAGATGCAAGCATTCCTTATTTTGAGGGCAGTGTGGAAGAAGGTATGAGGCTGAGAAATCTTGAGTGTGTTAGGTTACAGCACATGGTCCAGAGGAATAAATAAAAGGGGAAATGTCCAAAGAAGATAGCTGAGACCTTTTCGAGAAGAGTTAGATCGTTTGCTGAGAAATTCATGTTTTCCAAGGTTTATTAGGAATTCCAGATTCCTCTGGTAGGATTCTGGGCTTCTGGCCTTAGCTGTAGGCAATTTCCTTTTCCACTTAATATTCTTTGTGGGCAGCACATAATTGGGATGTCTTCCCGAATATATGTGCTTTTTTTTTGTTTGTTTGTTTATTTGGATAAGTATGTCAGTCAGTTTGTCATGACTATCAAAAAGTTTCAATCCAAGGGCAGGGGAGTCATAGAAGTTTGAACTTTGCCTGGCACCTGAGCAAAGACTGGATTCAAAAAAGAGAGGTGAGAGGTCAGGTGATCTGCTAGAGGGTTATGCTAGACATCCAGAGATGGTGCAGGCCTGAACTGGTGCCAGTGATAGCAAGAGAAATAAAGACATTCAACATTAAGGACATTGCAGAGGAAAGGTAGGACTGGACACCATGATTAAATGTCATGGTTTTGGGAGAAAAACCAAAAAGTTAAGACATAGATATGGGCTTATCAACTTTTTACTTAAACAGTTATTACCTTTAAATTTTTTGAGTTCCTTTACATTTCCTGCAGGAACCTTCACCTCTACATCTATATTTTTGGTCTTATCTCCATCCTCCATCTGCTCTGAGTATACCAGGATATTTAACAATTCTGGAAATTGTCAACCTTTCTCTGGCTCTGCCTTTGATTCTTCCACTTTGAATTCTTTTCACTCCTTGTCTTCTTGGCAAAGTCCTCCTCTGCTTGAACACTCACCTTGAGTATGACCTCCCTTCAAAGTCAAATTAACTGCATCTTCTTGTGCTTCACACTTTATTCATACCGCCCTTGTCAAGTTTTGCATTACCTTGCAGTAATTTTATTAAAACTTACATGACTCCCCAGCAAAACTCAGAGACCTTAATGCTTAGCACAAAATGGCACCAGTTATTTTTCTATTGCATAGGAATAGAAAATTGTTAACAGAGGCTTTGAACCTGAAGACTGAAGATAAAGGTTGCTGATGAATTCCGTGGCTGATGTTTCCCGGTGCTGGCTACCTCTTTTATTGCCTTTCATTGAAATTCCTGGCTCTGGGAGAGCCTTATTCTTAATTTCTCTCTGTGTTTTGTTCTCAAGTGCCACACAAGATAACCAAGGGACCGCAGGCTTGTCTGAGCTCAAAGTCAGTGTCTGTAACCACCAAACTTCACAGCCCTATCTACAGCTGCCACCACTTGATTGCCCTTGGTTGGAACTGACCTATTCTGAGTCTTCTTGCCAACCTATCAGCTATGCACACTGAGGGGTGAATACATGTGATACCAATGAGGTTACGCTGTGGTCCTGTAGCCACTGCTCATTTGTCATCTGCTTTCTCCTCTGAGGTTGTGTTTTACCAATGCCATTTGCTTTAACTTGACAGTAGTCCGTAGTCATAAAAATGACATCCTGCGTCTAAACTACTCTCATGTAGGTGAGGCAATGAGTCGGGTCTGTGATACTAAGGAAAGGAAAATTAGATAAAATATTGAAAAAAAAATCTACAAATAAATCATCTTTAAAAGACTATAGTTCATTTAGAAGACACTACAAAGAGGAACTTCTGGAAACATTTTACAGTGTCAGGAGAGGACAATTAGGAAGGCTTATTTTGGATGAGACGTATAGGTAAATTCAAATACCTCATCTATTCAGTAGTCTGCATTTGGTAGTGGAGTAGAGATCTTTGATTTTTTTTTTTGTTTGTTTTCTTATTGTTGTTCTGTCATGTAGCGCTAAAAAGAAAATTGAGCATGTTGATGCAAAGTTGAGAGTAGCTGCAAGTTAGCAGCTTCATTGAGCACAGCTAAGCACCAATCTTTAGTCCAAGTGCAAGTGGGAGGGGGCTACAAAGATGAATAAAATTTGGTTTCTGCTCGGGCTAACTTATAGCCTGTGGGGGGAGCAGTTCTTCCCCTGAATCTTAAATAATAAAAAAAATCATGAGAGCACGCATACAACTCAAATAAAAATCAATATTTATTCTTTAACTTCAGTCCTTACCATATGCGAAAATTTTAAGGAGAACACACTGTGGGGATGTGGCTAAAATAATTAGAAACAGGGCTCACTACTTGTAAGGGCACTTGCCAGAGAAGTGAATGCTGACTTGGAATGCCACAGAATATCCCTGTCTTTTTTTGAGGTTGTTGACTAAGAATTACTTGCCAGTACCCTACAGGTTTAGATTTAGGAAACAGGTATAAGGATGACTGTGAATTTGGGAGTTTTGTATGTGCATTGCTCCAAAAAAAGCTTCTATTGCTCTGTACTTACACATATGAACGTCCATCAGTTTTCAATTAGTCAATGTGCAAATCTTGCCAAGTAGGCCAAAGTTGAGTGTGCTCTGATGTAGTCTTATTAGGCAGCCTGAATTCTGCCCACTGTACGCAGAGGTGCCCAGCATCACAGGAACCAGAACGGCAGAGCAACCCTGTGTGTTCTGGGAGAGGCTTCAGCCTGCTTTGCATTCAGGAAATGAAGATTTCCACTTGAGGTTTAAAGGAAAAAAGGGAAGTGAAGGAAACAAACAGGATGAAATGGAAGGAAAGTGTCTGCAAAACTCAAATTGCATTGGATTTATACTTATTGGATTTTTGAAGTAAGCTGACAAGAAAAATTACCTTCATTGTAAATCACTGAAGGGCTTTTCAATAGAATAAACACACTCACAGAGAAGAGCTAATTCAAAGAAAACTTCAATATGTTAATATAATAATTAAGGCGTGCAGCACACAGGCAGCCCATTTTCCAGGAGCTAGGCATGCCTTAGCTGGTGTACAAGGTACAAGGCTGATGGCTGAACAATTTAGCCACCTGAGATTGGCTGCAATCATTTAAAATATGATATGAAGTGAATATTTCCCTCATTGGAAGTTCTGTATTCATGCAAGTAAGGAGAAAGAACCAAATTCTCTGTGTTTTGTGGGCAGTCTTTAAGAGTTGAATTATTGAAATCAGCCTCAAAACTTGGAAACTTCAACACTTCTAATTGGAGCCTGTATTTTCCCCTGTTCTTGGTGGTCTTTTTCCTTTTCTAACTGTCTCATCTTCTCATCATTTTATTTGAACTGTTCTTGAGCCAAGTTATTTGTTTGGAAAACTCATGTACTTCATTTGGTTTATTAGTAATGTGTGTTTAAGGTGGTTTTGTGAAAGTAGCTAATTAGCCTGGTACCTTCATCTCCCTTGAAGCTGATTAAAATAGTGTTTTTCAAACTTTACCTTACAGAAGTCATCTTGGTTCTTATGAAAATATAGATTCTGATCGAATAGGTTTGGGGTAGGGCCTGAGATTCTGCAGACTTCCCTTATAACTCAGTCAGTAAAGAATCTGCCTGGAATGCAGGAGACTCGGGTCCAATTCCTGGGTCGGGAAAATCCCCTGGAGAAAGAAATGGCAACCCACTCCAGTACTCTTGCCTGGAAAATCCCATGGACAGAGGAGCCTGGTGGGCTACAGTCCATGGGATTGCAAGAGTCAGACACAACTGAGTAACTTTCAATGAGATTCTGCGTTTCTGAAAATCTCCCATTAGATTACACTATAAGCAGCAAAATCTATTAGTTCTCTGAAATATCAGAAAGACATTATGATGGTATGAAAATAAAGAAGGTATAAATACCATTGTTTCATGTAGTTAATTCTTTTTTTTTTCTGATTGTTGATAATGATCTGATAATGAAGAAATGGCAGACTAAGAACCCTGGACTTACTGGGCTTATAAATAAATAGATTTATTTTGAGTCTGGGTGATATAGCTAAAGACAAGAGAATTCCTTTTGATATAAATGACATGGAAAATCTCAAGTCAATGACTTGAGTGAAAATTTAGTTCAAGGCTTCTCTGGTGATTCCATGCTAAAGAATCAGCATGCCAAGGCAGGAAATGCAGGTAGAATCCCTGGGTCAGGAAGATCCCCTGGAGAAAGAAATGGCAATTCTTGCCTGGGAAATCCCATGGACAGAGGAGCAGACTATATAGTCCATGGCTTCGCAAAGAGTTGGAAATGACTTAGCAACTAAACAACAACAACAACAGTTAACTTAGGTAAATGGTGTTTAGAAATAGATTAAGACCAGGTGAAGACTCAGGTTTTAACTGAACTGGCAGAGTGATTTTAGTGCATAGTTAGTATTTACAGACACTTGATATTTTCCTCCCCTGTTTTGGCATTCTTGTATAATTGTGGATTTCTTGTGCCCTAAAGGTAATGTGAACATGAATTCCATAAATCTGTTGTAAATGAAACTGGTGAGAAAAATAAGACAAATGCAATTTTCCTGAACTCTCTGTAAATGGAAACAAATGATGTTTTTGTTCATCTGTTTATTTTGTCTTATTTTGTTTTTCCAAACAAGAAGCGCCTGGGCAGGGAAGTGTTCCTACATGTTCTGAAAAGTCAGTGCGAAGCACCCTGACTTTCCAGCTTCTCATCTGTTGCAATGTTTCATTCTGAACATTTATCTATCAGTAATGATGGGAATACCAGACCACCTGACCCACCTCTTGAGAAACCTATATGCAGGTCAGGAAGCAACAGTTAGAACTGGACATGGAACAACAGACTGGTTCCAAATAGGAAAAGGAGTACATCAAGGCTGTATATTGTCACCCAGCTTATTTAACTTATATGCAGAGTACATCATGAGAAATGCTGGGCTGGAAGAAGCACAAGCTGGAATCAAGATTGCCGGGAGAAATATCAATAACCTCAGATGCAGATGATACCCCCCTTATGGCAGAAAGTGAAGAGGAACTAAAAAGCTTCTTGATGAAAGTGAAAGAAGAGAGTAAAAAAGTTGGCTTAAAGCTCAACATTTGGAAAACCAAGATCACGGCATCTGGTCCCATCACTTCATGGGAAATAGATGGGGAATCAGTGGAAACAGTGTCAGATTTTATTTTTTTGGGCTCCAAAATCATTGCAGATAGTGATTTCAGCCATGAAATTAAAAAAAAAAAGGTTACTCCTTGGAAGGAAAGTTATGACCAACCTGGATAGCATATTAAAAAGCAGAGACATTACTTTGCCAACAAAGGTCTGTCTGGTCAAGGCTATACAGTGGTCATGTATAGATGTGAGAGTTGGACTGTGAAGAAAGCTGAACGCCGAAGAATTGATGCTTTTGAACTGTGGTGTTGGAGAAGACTCTTGAGAGTCCCTTGGACTGCAAGGAGATCCAACCAGTCCATCCTAAAGGAGATCAGTCCTGGGTGTTCATTGGAAGGACTGATGTTGAAGCTGAAACTCCAATACTTTGGCTACCTCATGCGAAGAGTTGACTCATTAGAAAAGACCCTGATGCTGGGAGGGATTGAAGGCAGGAGTATAAGGGGATGACAGAGGATGAGATGGCTGGATGGCATCACCAACTCAATGGAAAAGAGTTTGAGTAAACTCCGGGAGCTGGTGATGGACAGGTAGGCCTGGAGTGCTGCGATTCATGGGGTCGCAAAGAGTCGGACATGACTGAGTGACTGAACTGAACTTAACTGAATGGTGGGTTGGTCAACACGGACCCCTAGGAAGAAATGAATCTTTCTCCAAGTGCTTTTAAGGTTGTATTGGCTTGTATTTTCAAGCTTGCCCCAAGTTCCCTTAATGCATCAGCAACTATACGAGAAACCGAAGAGAAGTATGGTGTCCCATATACACTAATTGTCTCTCAGAAGTATGAATATTTCTTGGTGCTGTTATCTGGTCTTCATCCTCTTGCATCTGCTTGGTTAAGTTCTTCATGATCCCTCATTGTCCATGTAAAAAATTCTAAGGAACATTGTTCTCGCTATAGTTTATGTGAATGACATGCCCGTGGAGTTGTGCAGTGTGTAGGTTATGCAGCCTGACATATACAAGGGCACTTTCCCCAACAGTAGCTTTTACCCCTCCAAAAGTGACCCTTGCACAACTTCCCCAAGGCTGTTATGATAAAGCTCATTAAAAAAAAAACAAAAAACAAACAAAAAAAAACCCAGTGCTTATTTATCTCCCTGTTTCCATCAGGCCAAATACATTACCCTGGCAGACAATTCCATCCCAAACTACCGCTGCAGTTTCATCTCCTGTCATACTACTTAACTCCAGAGTACTACCTGCTTGTCTCACGTGGCCCACACCTGTTCCTATGCATCTTCCTTGTATGTCATTGCTCCCATTTAGAATTTTACTGAAGCATCTCTTCCTTTAGAAGTCTTCTCTAATGTTTCTGGAGGCAACTGATGGTCTACTTTTATTTTGTTTGTACCACTATAACTGTTTATTTATGTATATATTTTGCTGATTATACTGTATTGTAAATATATTTGTGGTTATTACTACAAAATGCTTCTATTGTTAATTTTTCATTTTTATAACACCAGAAGACAATATAGCTTTGACATCTGATTTTCCCAGGTTGACCCTACTAATCAGGCCAGTAGCGCTGTGGTCCCTTTCTTCACTTGATACTTCTTCATATGAAAACTTTCCCTACTCTGTGCTGGGCTACGATGGCCAGGTTTCTCAGAAAGAGGAGAAAGCAAAGACTGTAAGAAAGCTTTGATCCATCACCACAGCCTTCCTCCAAACCTCTCACATCCTCAAGTGTCCTCACTTGGTACCTGCTCAATCATCATGATTATTAACCACTTTGACACTGATAATCATAATGCTAACATTTGCAGAAGATAAGTTCTTATTATCAGGCATTACCTATTTCTATGCATAAACTTCTTCAATCCTCATCCAGCCCCAGAAGCTACTAAAGTTTACATTTCCTGGGCTATTCACTTACAAAAGTCCTTCCAAAGTCCTGTTTTAAAATTTCTCATTAAAAAGACTCTAATTTTCTTTCACATTCTGAACAAACATTTTCTTTGATACCCAGTATTATATTAATGATTTTGTATCAGTTCAGGTCCATTCAGTTGCTCAGTCATGTCCACTCTTTGTGACCCCATGGACTGCAGCATGCCACGCCTCCCTGTCCATCACCAGTTCCAGGAGTTTACTCAAGCTCATGTCCATTGACTCAGTGATGCCATCCAACCATCTCATCCTCTGTCGTCCCCTTATACTCCTGCCTTCAATCTTTCCCAGCATCAGGATCTTTCGAGGTGAATCAGTTCTTCACATCAGGTGGCCAAAGTATTGGAGTTTCAGCTTCAACATCAGTCCTTCCAATGAATATTTAGAACTGAACTCCCTTAGGATGGACTGGTTGGCACCTTTCAGTCCAAGGGACTCTCAAGTCTTCTCCAACACCACAGTTCAAAAGCATCAATCCTTCTGTGCTCAGCTTTCTTTATAGTCCAACTCTTGCATCCATACATGACTACTGGAAAAACGATAGCCTTGACTAGATGGGCCTTTGAAGGAAAAGTAATGTCTCTGCTTTTTCATATGCTATCTAGGTTGGTCATAACATTTCTTCCAAGGAGTAAGTACCTTTAATTTCATGGCTGCGGTCACCATCTGCAGTGATTTTGGAGCACATACAATAAGGTCTGACACTGTCTCCCTGTCTATTTGCCAGGAAGTGATGGGACCAGATGCCATGATCTTAGTTTTCTGAATGTTGAGCTTTAAGCCAGCTTTTTCACTCTCCTCTTTTACTTCCATCAAGAGGCTCTTTAGTTCTTCACTTTCTGCCATAAGGGTGGCATCATCTGCATATCTGAGGTTATTGATATTTCTCCTGGCAATCTTGGTTCCAGCTTGTTCTTCATCCAGCCCAGCATTTCTCATAATGTACTCTGCACATAAGTCAAATAAGCACGGTGACAATATATATTGCCTTGGCATACTCCTTTTCCTATTTGGAGCCAGTCTGTTGTTCTATGTCCAGTTCTAACTGTTGCTTCCTGACCTGCATACAGATTTCTCAAGAGGCAGGTCAGATGGTCTGGTATTCCCATTTCTTTCAGATTTTCCACAGTTTATTGTGATCCACACAGTCAAAGGCTTTGGCATAGTCAATAAGGCAGTAATAGATGTTTTTCTGGAACTCTCTTGCTTTTTCCATGATCCAGCGGATGTTGGCAATTTGATCTCTGGTTCCTCTGCCTTTTCTAAATCCAGCTTGAACATCTGGAAGTTCATGGTTCACATAACGTTGAAGCCTGGCTTGGAGAATTTTGAGCATTACTTTACTAGTGTGTGAGATGAGTACAATTGTGTGGTAGTTTGAGCATTCTTTGGGATTGCCTTTCTTTGGGATTGGAATGAAAACTGACCTTTTCCAGTCCTGTGGCCACTGCTGAGTTTTCCAAATTTGCTGGCATATTGAGTGTAGCACTTTCACAGCATCATCTTTTAGGATTTGAAATAGCTCAACTGGAATTCCATCACTTCCACTAGCTTTGTTCATAGTGATGCTTCCTAAGGTCTACTTGACTTCATATTCCAGGATGTCTGGCTCTAGGTGAGTGATCACACCATCATGATTATCTGGGTCATGAAAATCTTTTTTGTACAGTTTTCTGTGTATTCTTACCACCTCTTAACATCTCCTGCTTCTGTTAGGTCCATACCAATTCTGTCCTTTATTGAGCCCATCTTTGTATATGATTTTATACATTTTTTCTTAAAGAGGCTTACAAAATTGTATTAATGTAAGACCCCTCAGAACCTAGACCTGCTTTGCCTGCCTTATTAGGTAGATACTGTAAATTTCACCATGACACCAAAAGGGTATTCAGGAAATTTAATCACAGAAATTATGTATTTGTACTATTGCAAAGTTACGAAGAAACAATATTTTTTAGATGGTCTGTTCTATGACAAAAAGTACAAAACTTAAGAAAATGAGACATGTGCTGTGCACAAGTGACAACACTTTGACTTGAGTTAGTCCCAAATGACCACGAGTAATCACTGATGAAATTCTAATCCTGTGTGGCCCACCTTCATTTGAGACTGGAGATCAGGTGAAGACTGGCAGCCAGTCACCAGTAGTGTGATTGAATGTGAATGTTCATGTCATCAGAATGTTACTTAGTCTATTTGTTTATTTAATATATGAGAACTAATGGCCAGAGAAGTTAACTAGTTGCTCACAATTATATAACTAGTAAGTGACTGAGCTGGGTTCCAAACTGAAGTCTATATCTGTGAATGGTTACTACTTTGTCTTAATGTCTAAAATACAAGTGAACAGAGAACATAGTCATTGACTCCCTTCCAATCCCTTTGACAGCTCTTTCTGGAATCCCCTTATCCCACCCCTCTCCTCCTGGCCCCAGGAAGGACCGAGGTCCACAGACATCATGATAGAAAGGTTGACACCCATTCTAGTTCTTTTCTTAGTCCTGTATTCCTATTTCAGACTGCCACTCAAACTTTAGAATTGGGCTTGCTCATTTATTTGTTTACTCTAGTGGGTAAGTAAAATTTCTAAAATTTCTCCAAAATAAGACTTTGTTCTATACACACCCAACTGGTCTCTGACTCTTGCCACACCGTTTTGCTTTGGGGTAGTGAGCTCCTTTGTTTTTTCTCTTCTGTTCTTTCTCCTACTTTGAATCCTGACTTTGTTTTACAGGCTCTCTTCATATCAAGTTTTGTGATGGTTAATGTTATGTTTCAGCCTGACTGGACCACAGGGTTTCTGGTTAAACATTACTCTGGGTATGTCTATGAGAAAGTTTCTGGATGAGATTAACATTTGAATTTGTAGACTGGGTAAAGAGGATTACCCTCCCCAACCTGGGTGAGCCTTATCCATGGTGGTAAAGGCCTGAGGAGAGCAAAAGTCTGAGTAAGAATTTACCCTCCTTCTGCCTGTCTTAGAGCCAGGATGTGGGTCCCCTCCTGCCTTTGAACTGGGCCTTGGGCTGGTGTAGGACTGGAAACTACACCATCAGTTTTCTGTCTCTTGGGCCTTTGACTACATATCTTCAGATTTCTCAGCTTCCATTATCATGTCAGGCAATTCCTTGTAGTAAATCCCTTTTCCTATTTCTGTATATGGATGCATGTGTGTGTGCAAATTGCTTCAGTCTGTCTCTTTGTGACCCTATGGACTGCAGCCTGCCAGAATCCTCTGTTCATGGGATTCTTTAGGCAAGAATACTGGAGTGGGTTGCCATGCCCTCCTCCGGGGGATCTTCCTGACCTTGGGATTGAACCTGTGTCTCTTATGTCTCCTGCATTGGCAGGCAGGTTCTTAACCACAAGCACCACCTTGGAAGCCCCTTTATATGTTTATATACTTATATATGTATATGCCATTCATTGTATTTCCCTGGAGAACCCAGTCTGATAAAGGTTTCGTTGAGCTGGGCTTTGGAAACTGACCAAGTCTTTCTAGTTTAACACACCTCTCTCTAGCATTCACACAGGTATCCCTGACCAGGTGGGATAGACCTGTGATTAGACCTGTGAGTTGAATTAGGCACACATTATAATTGTAAGATTTTATCAAGGGAATAAGGTGTCCCTTTTATGGGTGATGTCTCTTTTCTGAATCCCCATTAAGGAATGGCTACAAAAAAGAAATTCCAAATCAACATTGTTTTGTAAAATCTAAAATATGTATCAACACAAAATTTTTTCCCCAATAAACATCAAAAGACCTGAATTTACAAAAGTTCAATTTTTTAAAATGGAAATCTCTCTCAAATGTCTTATATCTTCTTTTACTTTCTTTGATGGAGTACACTGAAGAAACTCTAAACAATTCTTGATTCAGGATCACTGTAGTGAATATAATTTATATTATTAAGCACTAACTTTAGGATGCTCTCACTGTAGGGTATCTGTATATTAATGCAGAATGAAATAATTGCTATTTATATTTATTGTAGTGTCAGTCATACTTACAGGGCTTCCCTGATGGCTCAGAAGGTAAAGAATCCTCCTGCAGTGTAGGAGACACAGGTTTGACCCCTGGGTTGGGAAGATCCCTTGGAGAAGGAAATGGCAACCCACTCCTGTATTCTTGCCTGGAGAGTTCCATGGACAGAGGAGCCTGGGAAGCTACAAAGAGTTGGACATGACTGAGCGACTAACACTCTCACTCTCTGGTCATACTTAGTGTATGTAGTAAATGAAGCTCCTTCACAAGTGATCCAAGATTGTGTGCAGAATTGTTATCATTTTGTCTCATTCCTGTCTTTTCCTTCCTTATAAAGCTGTCAGGTATTACTCCTTGCTTTCCTACATGAGCTAGTATTTAAGAAATGTTATTCCCTACCCTTTAGAACATCAGGTCCAAAGGAGCAAATTTACTCCCAAGGGACATTTGGCAAAGTATGATGACATTTTTTATTGTTACAGTTTGGAGGGGATACTGGTATCTAGTGGGTAGAGGTCATGTTACTAAATCTTTTACAATGTACAGGATAGACTTTCAGAACAAAGAATTATCTGGATTAAAAAGTCAATAGTGCCTAGGTTTAGAAACTCTGTTCTAGAACTGTGGGAAAGTGAGTAGGCTCTAAAGGAGGATCCATAAGCTTTGTCTAAGATTCAAAAATGTGATCTGTGTTTGTTCATGGCTATTAGTAAGGTCAGGGGCCAGTTTTATTTTTAAGAATGTCAGGTTGCTTTGCTTCTCTCTCTTGGTTCTTATTTTGTCACAATGAAATTTGGAATGACAGACTAAAGGGTTTAAAACAACAGAGAAGTTACAGCTCAAACAGACAGGTCTTTGTTTAAACAGACACTCCCAAGACATGGGAGCAAGCTCTTTTGTCTTACCCCTTTTTATACTTGCTGCATCTTCATTTTGGTTGTGCCCTGTGCAAAATAGGGCTTGTACTTACCACCATTCAAGAAAGGAAATGCAAACGGGCATACGCTCAAGGCCTATTGACAGTTGCAACTTATATACCAATGGGTTCTGTTGTGTATGTCTTCCCATAATTCAGTCTGTTATAATCAGATGTATATATGTGTAGAATATTTATGAACCCTTAATGTTCTCCTAGCTGCCTAAGGTTCTTTGAGGAAGTCCCTATGGTTAGTTTCTATCCACTGTATGCTTAGGGTGCATGTGTAGGAGTTGGAAAGTCTCTGTGGTTATTTTGTAGCATATCTGTGAGCTCTCCTGGGTGTGTCTGGGATGGCATTTAGAGATTAGTTTGCATCCTTTTGGGCTAGGACACCCCTCATTGCTCATGCCTAACTTCCTACCTAATAAGAACAAAAGTATTCTCATGGACTGAAGTTCTTTGACCTCAATTTGAGTAAGCCATTAGTATTTGCCCTTGAATTAAGGTATTCAACACTTCTATGCACACACAAACCATTTTCATTTAAGAAATATTAGCTCACAGCTTTTTTTCTCTTCCACAGTTATTTGGCTCAAACACTATTGCTATCTAAAAAAATTATCACTGTGGTATCAATATTGTAGTATGTAGTATGTTTCTAAGAGATTTTCACGTTTCTATTCCAGATCACTTTTTTGGTAATAGTGACTTTATTGTTTAAATCATCAGACATGATTTTCTGCTGTGATTTGATAGGATTAGAAAAATTGGTGGCCAACTGATCCCTTTCCCCCTAATTTTTAAAAACAAAATTCTTTGGGGACACGTGATTTTGGCCAGAAAAAGGGTAAAATGTCGGTAGTGGCATAGCTCTTTTAAAAGGAGATTCTGTTAAATTCAATTGATTTATTCCAATCTTAGCCTTCTTCAGCCCTTCTCATAGATTTTCCAGTAGTTAGAGGTCACTGACCCTGAAGAAGATCTCATTGCCTCAGATTTGGGGCTGCAAATCTCAAAAGTTCTGACTTTCTCACTTAATGGTCTCTATGTAGGAAATTCTTTCAATTTTAGAATAAAGACAAATCCTGTTTTCTGAACTCTAAACCCAATGAAAATTTATTCTGTTTTACTAGATTAGGAAGAATATTTACTTAAAATGTAATTTTACATAAATATATAAATCATTTTTCTATAACAGGGTATATCTTACTATACATCTTCGTATATAGCTATGCCTAAGATAGGGAAATGCTTTCTTTTTTACAGTGCATATTCGGCTGATTTGACTTAATTCCCATGCATTTTACCAATTATGTACATTTATTTAGTGCATAAAAAGTGTAACAATTAATATTGAAGTGTAAATGAGTATGCATGTTCTACCACTGTTTTATTCAAATGTGATATGTCAAAATCAATTTGATATGAAATGCAGAGTGATAGATGAGAGTGAGAGCTCAAGGTATATACAGTACGATATGGGATTCTGTCAATCTCCAAAAGAAAAATATAATATTATCTTTAATATAGAGTTTCTTGATGCACATTGAATTGACCAGATATTATTAATTGAGGGAATACATACTTTTAGAATGGAAAACTGACCTACATAATTTGTGCATATAATTGTATCACTTTTCTTGTTTGCATGAAAATTATACAAATTCTGAAATAAAAATAATGCAATAAAACTTCAGATATGTTTTCAGTACTCTTGCTACTGTATTTAGTTTGATATTTTGCAATCATGTTTTCTAGCTTATATTTTTCTTTGGAAAGTTACTATTTAATTTTTCTCAAGTTTAAGATTTTCAAAGGCTGTCCTTGGTGTTTTTATATATTAATTATTGTCATTTTAAAATGAAAAGTATTCTTTATATGTCTGTGGTGACATCTGCAACTTTAGAATAAGAAAAAATTAGTTTTGATTGTCCAGGTCTCAGAAATCATACTGTTTAATGATTTTATTGTTGAGTTCTCTAAGAAATAAGCAAAATTAAGTGGAGAAAGAGTGAAAGGTTTTTTTGTGTGTTGTATCAGATTATGATTGCATATAAATATTTTTTAACTTTGAAACTTTTAATTTTGGAAGAATTTCCAAAAATGAACATTCAGGAAACTATCAAAGGACAATGGAAATAATTGATGATCTTTTTGTAAGTCTTCTTTTGTAAGATTTTAGAGAGAAAAACAGAGCTATTGCATTATGGAAAAGTTTTTCTTAGAAAACTGCACTTATTATATCTGAAAAAATTATCATCCTAGGAAAGCATTAATCCTATTGAAGTATCCAGCTACATATATGTCGGTTATATATATATGTATACATATATATAAAATTTTCCTGTAGTTGGGAAAATCTACTTTGAATGCATTTTTTTTAAGACTCGTACCATCTTTATATACATTTCCTGAGAAGTCATAAATGAAGCAGTTTTTTTTCTGGAACAAAGCTCTACCAGAACTAATAGTAAAGTTTTGTTTTGTGAATTAAATCTCTTTCTAAAGCGTCAAAATACAAAGTGCTGATATTCTAATGTGAGAATCAAAACTTTTAGTAATCATTTTGCTTTTGTATTTCATTTCCTAATACATACCTTTTTAACTACATTTTTTTACATAGAAACAAGCAGTCGCTTTTATTAACTCTCCACTCTTAGCAAGTAAGATATACTTAACATTTAACATAGCTGGAAAGTATTGATATGAAATTAAAATGTTGTGTTTCTATGACTGAGTCCCTTCTATTTATTCAAATGATTTAGAACTTTCCTCTTTTCTTGTTCCACTTAGATTTCACATCAGACACATAGTGGGAAAAAGCCAATCTCTTTTAGTTTTCTCCCTTAGTACTATGAGACACATTCTCTGTGACGAATCCCGAGTCTGGATTTCCAGGCAGGGCTTATCAAAAGTTTAAGATTCACCCTAAAGAGTAGGAATTTAGATGTCCCTATTCACATTAGCTGCAAACTTCAGAAAAATGTGCTCTGAGCTTCTCTAAGACGATGCTGAAATGCTGCATTATGAATTCCAAAATGAATTAATGAAGACCAACACTGGAGAGGAAATGTATATGTATGTATATCACAGCTAACATGGCAACTGGAATACAAAGACTTTTTTTTCACATTTTGCCAGCCATAGCATAACCTTCCCACAGAGGAGCGGATTAACAGCCTGTCTCCTTTGGGGTAGGGGGGAGTATGAGACAAATAAAATGTAGAATCTGCAAATGGAGCTCTGAAATGATGTAGTTAATGTTACATATGTAGTCTATTATGGTAACTGGGAACATGTGTGTCATAACGTTGGGCAAACCAATTCTAAAAATGGCAGAGAAGAACAAAAACTGACCCCCAAATTCTGCTCAAATTGCATGATCCAAACAAGATGTACTGTTGGGAAAGATTTGATAGAATACTATTCTCTCCTGTCTACCACACCCACCTCTACCCTTTGCTCTCACTCCACGCTTCCCATCTTCTTATTTTTTTAGGTCTATTTTTCATCTTTCCTTTTGAATGACTAATTTTCCCTATCATGCTGAAGTGCCTACAGAGCTTTCAGACTTCACTAGGTTTTTCTGACTCCGTGACTAGCTTTAAGTTTTCATAAACTTGAAATATTTCCCCAGAAAAAAATTCAAGAAAATCCTCTGACTTTAGAACCTGAAACAATATAGGAGACTGGAAGATATCAAAACTATTAGTTCTGAGGAGATACTGACCATGCGTTTGGCACCTTGATCCCTTACATCACTTGTTAAAGCTGCTGACACTGGGCTCAGGTCGTAGCTGTTCAATTGCTCAGTTGTATCTGACTCTTGGCGACACCATGGACTGCAGTGTGCCAGGCTTTCCTGTCCTTTACTATTTCCTGGAGTTTGCTCAAACTAGTGCCCATCGAGTTGGTGATGCCATTCAGCCATCTCATCGTCTGTCGCTCCCTTCTCCTCCTGCTCTAAATTTTTCCCATATCAGGGTCTTTTCCAATGAGTCAGCTGTTTGATTCAGGTAGCCAGAGTATTCGAGCTTCAGTTTCAGCATCGGGGTTGAATATTCAGGGTTGATTTCCTTTAGAAATGATTGGTTTCATTTCCTTGCACCCCAAGGGACTTTCAAGAATCTTCTCTGTCATCACAATCGGAAAGCATCGGTTCTTTGGTGCTTTCTTTATGGTCCAACTTTCACATCTGTACATGACTACTGGAAAGCTTTGATTACAAGGGCCTTTGTTAGCAAAGTGATGTGCTCAGGCATTCAGAGCTGTATCTGGAATGAGTCATTCAAGAGGGAATATAATAGAGAAAGAGGAATAACTCTAAATGTGAAAATGCTAGTTCAATCCCAGGTGAAGGAATTAGTAAGTTCAGAGTAGAAATGAGTGATAGAAATTTGGAGCAAAGAAAAGAATTAGACCAAGTTGCAAATGAAAGATAGAAGCAAGAGTTTTAAAATACAAATTGGAGAAAACATAGCAGATGGTAAACATTTGGGGCATGGAGGCACTCTGATGGAATGAAGTTCTTTTGAAATTTGTCCAAATTTATTGACCTTTTTTGGGTTTCATATTTTTATTTTCATCTTTTTGATTTGATGATTTTTTTTTTGTTGTTTAATCTTTCATTGTCTTCAGCTCATTATTCAGCTTAGGATATGAACATGTCTTGATACAATACACTTCAAAAAATTATCATTTAAATCGTTATTCATGCCATTGCAACCTGCTGGTGTTTTAACCTCAGCTTGTGGGGACTCCACTTCTATTTCCTGGGGCTCTAGAGCATCGGCACATAAATGGAGATATTTTTAAATCAAGGTTAGGGTCAGGGGAGAATATAAGTTGTAGTCTGTTTATAGATGAAAAATTAAATGGAGAGTGAGCACTTGGTATTATAGAATTGTTTACCTTATCAAATATTTCTCAGAAAGATGGAGAAGAATAGGGAAATCACCATCCTTTCTTTCCTCATTCTACTTCTACCCCAATAGCTTTTGCAGATACGGAAATTTACAGGATAAATGCCAGATAATACTTGCCAAAGAGGGAAAAAATAGAATTTCTAATTCTAAATCCAAATGGTTACTACTGCTTGCCAATCGTCTCTTTAAAATGTCTTTATAACATTCTTTCTCTCACTCATTCTTGTAGCTAAGTGCAGGCCTCTTTACCTTCTCACTTGCCAATTACACTGTATCTTGCTGCTACAATAGGTCCCATTACTCTCTTCTTTAGCTTTTTCTCATTTTAATTCCTTTGATGAATGTTTGCTGGCTTAATATTCCTATGAAACTTCTAAAATGTAATACAATGGCATGTACTATATTGGCATAAAATGTCTCTAAAGTTTAAAAAAAAATTACCAGATATCAATCAACTGTTCTTAACTTGATGCTCAATGCCCTCTTATAATATGGCTCTAACATATTTACAAACTTATCTCCACATATTTACTTATAGGTTCTCTTACTCTAGTCAAGTGGTTTCACTACTATCTGAATGCAATTGATAGTTTCCCATGCTGTGTCTTTACTTTCATGGTTCCAGGTCTAACAAAACTTCCTTTACTATTATTATGTTCAGTGGCACTGTGCTCTTCCAAGACCCTATGTTCTAAGATGTTTTCTCCAATCTTTCCACTTAGGTCATCACTCTTGAAATGTTTATATATAGTGTGTGTCACACCAATTTTTATATTGTGGTACAGTCCTCATACACAGCTTTATTGGGATCCATATGTTCATCTGCATCTATATCTAATGTGTTTTTCTCAACTCTATTATTTGGTGCATAATCCTTATTTATATACACTATCTTGGTAAGATTTATCATTATAATCTTACTGCTTGTTCCTTGATCTGTCAAACCCCTCAAATATCTGTTGCGTGAGTTAATAATATGCTTAAAAGTTTAACATTTTTGCATCTTATATGCACTCTCAGTATTTTCCCAGATGATTCTAGTTGCTTGCTCTTTATCAAGACTGTCATTTAATCGTAGTTCTTGATCATCTAAATCTTCTTTTCAGAGAGACATTATCTGGAAGGTTACTTAGAAGTTCTATATTTTAATTATTCTCATGGTTGAGTCAGATTTGTTGTATTTCAGTAATTCTCCAGTAAAATTTATTTTTTTTAAAAAAATAAGAAACTGATGAGAACCTTGGAGAGGATTTCATACCTCTGTTTAGTAACCTAGGAGAGTACGCTAGAGGGGAAATTAACTTATTATTCTTAGCTGTGTGTAATAAAAGAAACTGGTCATTTTGATATCATATAGATAAAAGAAAATTGAAAAAGAAAAATGAAAAAATTTAAGAAAATTGTGGTCATACAGGATATTTGCACTAGTAGGTACCCGTATTTGTACTGATGAATATTGGCTTGGATTAGCTGGATCAAAGCCACTCTACTTATATGAATTGTAACTATAAATATTGTTAATAAGTTTTATAAATTGTAACCAGTTTGTCTTATTAAAAATTTATTTGGGTTTTTGCTTGACAAAATGGATGTTTAAAAAGTGTTTTAAAAAATTAAGCAGTGTTGTATTTCATGTAAATTGATGACAAACTACTAATTTGGCCAATTTTGTTATTTATTTCACAGTTTACAAAATATTTTAACTATTTAATTTTCCAGACAACCTTATGAGATGGGTGGAATTAATTTATTTTACATGTGAGAAAACCAAATTATGATAAAGAATTTAGGTTTTCAATACTCTTAGCTAGCTGGGTGCAGAGATATAAGATTTTGGATATTGGATTCTAAACCAGTAGCTTTCAAAATACCATTCACTTTATAGCATTACACCATATATACTCAATAAATATTTGTTAATCAATGAATATTATTAAAAGCTATTTTTTATAATATGATATATATATCACAAAATTATATTACTGAGTGAATATTAGTGGATTAGTGTTAGTTGCTTAGTCTTGTCTGGGGCTTCTCTGGTGGCTCAGAGGTTAAAGTGTCTGCCTGTAATGCAGGAGACCCAGGTTTGATCCCTGGGTTGGGAAGATCCCCTGGAGAAGGAAATGGCAACCCACTCCAGTAATCTTGCCTGGAGAATCCCATGGATGGAGGAGCCTGGTTGGCTACAGTCCACGGGGTCGCAAAGAGTCGGACACGACTGAGCGACTTCACTTTAGTCTTGTCTGACTCTGTTACCCCAGGCACTGTAGCTCACCAGGCTTCTCTCTCCATGGAATTCTCCAGGCAAGAATACTGGAGTAGGTAACCATTCCCTTCTTCAGGTGATCTTCCTGACACAGGATCAAACCCAGGTCTCCTGCACTGCAGGCAGATTCTTTACCATTTGAGCCACCTGGGAAGCCCATTCATGGGTTAGATTTATGTAACAGTAATTCTACATTTTGAGAATCACAGTCTATGATTCTCAAAATGTAGAATTACCTTTTTTACCTCTATATAAATTTTATATGCTATATGACATAGCTTTGAATGATTCAGATACAGACCCTCTTTGGACCCAGTGATCTCTCTAGAGTTGTCACTGCTAATATTGAGAATACACAGTCTAGACAATGAGTAGCATTTTTACATGTGTGTGAGTCATAAATTCATAGATTTTCTAAGACATGATTTTGAATTTGTGTTTGAATGTTAGGTAATACGATTAATAAGTGATTCCTTATTTACTGTTCATTTTGTGGCAATAATTTATTAATGGTCATATCTGAATGCTTTCTTTATTTTATATGCATGTTTCATTTTGTAAAAGCAATGAAAACACTCTGGGCCATGCTTTTCAGCATGATTATTACACTTCATAGGTGGCTAAATCCATTTTAACTGCCATCATCTCTGGATTCTGTAGCTCACCCACAGTTTTGACCATGATAACTTTTAAACTGAGGGGTTTTATTGAATTTTAATTAAAGACAATGCTAAGATTGCTGCTTTAAATTGAGCAACCCCAAAAATGGTCTCCGGAGGGTAGCACAGAATGAGGGTCACAAATTGCACATTTAAGATATTGGTTAAATTCCTAGTATGTTATAGGAGCTGGACTCTAAGTGAATAGTTAAGATGTAGTTATTTGTTATGATAATGATTCTTTATTTCTGTTAACACCAAGAAAATTAGTCTTTTAGTATTTTAGATTCCATATTTATAAAATGCAAACAAGAAATTTTCAAGCACATGTATTTTATAGTTTTTTCATAACATTTTTATAGTTAATGGGCATATATAGCTGCTTTATCTGTGCTTAGAAGTACATTTTATTCATTAAGGCTATGAAAACTCTTTAGTTCTTATAGGTATTATCATTTTCAGATATGAAGCTCCTCTCTTTCCAAAATAATACAATTTTCCAGATGCTAACATATTGATAGTTGTATTTTCATTATCTGTTGACTGAAATATTACATAGTCATAGTAAGGCTAGTATAATTTAGCAGTAATGAACTTGCATTTTATCAAGCATGAAATATTCTACATATTAAAAATAAAACAGTTAATATGTGTGAGAGACATACTCTTTTGTTAATCCACAGACAGTGTTCGGTTGTCAGTGACCCCTTGAAATAACATGTTTTTCAATGAGGAGTAGAGATGCTGAGAATTGAAGCTGTAGAAAATATATTACAGAACTGTCTCTTTTTTTAGTGGCCAAAACCTTTTTTGTTAGTAGCATGGCCTAGAGGTTACACAGGAATCCGATAAACCTGGGTTCTAGTTTTAGCCCAGCATTACTTGCTGCATTACAAAAGATGAATGAGTAATTTAACTTCCCAAGATCAGTATTCTCATCTCTAAACTGGAGAGAGTAATGGCACCCACTCTAGTGGGTACCTGTGAAGACGAACTTACTTTATAGGTAAAACAATTAGCATATTTACTGGCACATACCGTGCGTGTACAGATGTTATTGTTATATCGTTATTATTATTGCTTTTCTTGTGTCATTAACCCCCTTAACCTCAGTATATGATGGTGTATTTCACTATAGTGAAGGGTGGCATATATGCTCCTTATTCACTGAGATTGTCTATTGTATGCTAAAAATATGAAAAAAATTAATTAATTAAATAAATTGACCTTCATTAGTGTTTCCCTTATTATGTCCTATTCAAAGTTGTTTTGGAGGATGCCCTGTGGCACAGACGGTAAAGAATTTGCCTGCAATGCAGGGGACCCACGTTCAATCCCTGGGTTAGGAAGATCCCCTAGAAAAAGGATGGCAATCCACTCCAGTGTTCTTGCCTAGAGAATTCCATGGACAGAGGAGCCTGGCAGGCTATAGTCCATGGGGTTGCAAAAAGTCAGACTTGACTGAGCAACTACACTTTCAAGGTTGTTTCAACTACACTTGCAAGGTTGTTATAGTGAAACAAGCTGCAACCTATACATAATCAAGTAAATTATAACTCATTCAAATTTTAAGGCATGTGTCATATAATAATTTTAGGAAAGGGCAATAGTGTGTTTAAAATTATTCTAGCAGTGAAAGAATGGAGTCTCTTCGGAGAACATGGAAGGGTACTTATTTAAGAATCTAAACAATCTATAGGATCATCTTCCCTCACTGGACTGATACATTGCTCACATGGCTATTGCTTAAACGGTTTCAAGGTTTGTGTTTGCAAAATATTCTAAGTTGATCTAAAATACCATCTGTGCTCACTCCTTGCATACCTACTTTGCTCATGGAGCTGGCGTGTGTGTGTGTGCATGAGTGCTAAATCTCTCAGTCGTGTCTGGCTGTTTGTGACCCTATGGTTTGTAGCCTGCCAGGCTCCTCTGTCCACAGTATTCTCCAGGCAAGAATACTGGAGTGGGTTGTCATGCCCTCCTCCAGGGGATCTTCTTGATCCAGGGATTGAACCTGTCTCTCTTATGTCTACCGCATTGGCAGGTGGGTTCTTTACCCCTAGTACCACCTGTGAAGCCCCATGGAGCTGGAGGGGCCACCAAATGGGTTTAAAACAGAAGCAATTAGTTCTACAAACAAGGTGGAAGTGGGCTGGTTCACTCTGGAAAAAACTCTCTCATTTTACAGTTGGTAAACCTCAGTGTAGACAGTGTTCTTAGGGCAGCTTGAAAGGTGTGCTTGAAGGAGGGCTGGTATTTCTGGGTCTACAGTATGCTGTGGCAATGCATACAGGAGCAGTGATCAGGGCTCGTATCCCATCTGTTATGGCTATGCTCACATGCATCCGTCAGAAGGACACAGGAGGGCACACAACCCAGCATCTAGGAAATGCATTGATTTGATGAATTAGGAGGAATGATCACTGACATCAAAGTGAGTGACCCACAGAGAAGTAGAAATCCTCATACAGTCCTGGTAAGAATGTAAAATGGGCAGCCACCGTGGAAAAACATTTTGGTAGTTTCGCAAAAGCTTAAACATAGAATTATCATATGGCCAGCCATTGGTTATATACCACTCCTAGGTATGTACCAAAAGAAATGGAAACTGATGTCCACACAAACTTGTTACTCAGATGTTCATGGTAACACTGCTTATGATAGTCAAAAAGAGGAAACAACCCAAATGTCCTTCAACTGTTGAATAGATAAATAAAATGTGATGTATCCATATAGTGAAATATTATTCAGCAATAAAAAGAAACGAAGCATATGACACTCCATAGATAATCCTTAAAAACAGTATTCCAAGTGAAAGAAGCCTGTCACAAAAGACCTCAGTATTGTTTGTTTGTGTTTATATGAAATGTTCAGAATAGGAAAATCCATAGAGACACAAGTAGATTAGAGGTTGCCTAGGGGAAGTGGGCTGGGAGACAATGGGGCATGAGATCTGATGGGTTCAAGGCTTCTTTGTGGGGTGATGAAAATGTCTTAACAATTAATTGTAGAGCTAGTTGCACAACTCTGTGAATACACTAAAAAATTAAATTGTATACTTTAGCTAGGTGAATTATGTATATGAATTAGACCTTAATAAAGATGTTCTGTAAAAAAAGGGTGAGAGGCATATTGTGTCTGTGTATCCCACAAATATTCGTAATTAGTTTCATAAACCAGACTATTATGAGAATTTTCAGGTTCCAAGTTTCAAGGCGTTGAAACAGGCATTTTCAAGAACAATATTCATTGAAATGCATCAAAACATAAGTGTACTCCCTGAAGAAACACTTTAACTCATGAGTTTAAATAATAAGCAAATTTAATTCATTCCAGGTACCTTCTCATTAAGAAACGGCTAGCCAAAATGTTGAAAAAAAAACATTTAGCTACTAAGTGAACAAATTAAACTCCTTTATGATTTAATTGCACCAGTGAGTATTTCTTTCTGGAATGTGTTTCTGCTTTGATATATTTCAATACACATCATGAATTATGTTGAATGATGGCATTTCAGAATGTGTGTGAGTATGTATATGCATATGTATTTCCAAACTGCATTTAAAACATTATTTAAAATATATATGCATGTGTACATGTGAACATTCCAATTTCTATGTTTATGTGTATGTGTACAATACAGAAATACATATTCCCATAAGTCCTATGCACTGTAGTCATATTGTGGGATATATATTTGCCAACTAGTTATGAGCATTAACAGAAATATTCCCTCTATAATATTCCCTCTATCCCTTCTTTCCTTTCCACTCCATAAATATACATATGTGAATGTACAAATATTTGAAAATGTGTATTTATCACGTGATAAATCTATAGTATTTATAGGTATCTGTTTTGATCATCATGCATATTTTGAACCACTGGAGCTATTTTGAGTGCTTTGAAGATATACAGCTTTTCACTTTTTGATGCACATAGGTTCATAGGAGTGATTATTGAAAAGGAATGACTATAAAAAATAAAAGAAAACAGAATTCAGCACAAATCTTTTCATAGTCTTTCAAATCTCAGTGCAACGCTTTACAGTTAGCTGTTTCTTTCTCATTGAATTCTTCTGCAGTGTTAATGCAAAAATTAAAATTTATTCCTCTTATACTATTTATAATTAATGAGAAATGAGAATGCGCCCTCTGAAAGAGAAATTATTTTTAAAATCTCTGAACCTTAAAAATATATTTTCTTTGTGAACTCACACATACACAAAACATTACCTCTACTTTGTTCATACCTAGTTTGTGTTCCAGTCAGCTCTGGCTGTGTATTTATTAAAAGTAAGATGATGTCGCTTTCTCTGTCTCTCTCCTTATTGTTTGCCTTTCTTGGTGGCTCAGTTGGTTAAACAAATAACATTGTTTATTACAAACAATGTTTGTAATACTCACAAATCCACTTGTAACACAGGAGACTGCCTGCAGTGCAGGAGATGTGGGTTTGATCCCTGGGTTGGGAATATCCTCTGGAGAAGGAAATGGCAACCCATTCGAGTGTTCTTGCCTGGGAAATCCCATGACTACCAGAGGGAAATGGCAAATTCTACTACCGAAATGTAGCAACCAGGTAGGATTTTCAATAGTATTCAACCAGAAATGAGGAGGTAGCTCTTTGTCTGCCTAATGGGAGATTTGTTTTCAGTTTAGGAACTCACTGTCACATAAAGCACAAAGGAACAAAATGCAAATTAGAAGGAATAGAGATTGCCTTCACCAGAGAGGTACAGAATACTGGCCTGAGTAAATAGACGTAATACACAGACTCAGAGGTGAGCAGCCATAGCTGTCCATAAGGGAGGATACTGTCCTTGGGGCCAAATCATTTATGGAATGTCTTCAGTATAGTTCAGTCACTCAGTCGTGTCCAACTCTTTGTGACCCCATGAACTGCAGCATGCCATGCCTCCCTGTCCAACACCAACTCCAGGACTTTACCCAAACTCATATCCATTTGAGTGAGTTTGATTCCATCAAACCATTTCATCCTCTGTCATCCTCTTCTCCTCCTGCCCTCAATCTTTCCCAGCATCAGGTCTTTTCCAATGAATCAGCTCTTCAAATCAGGTGGCCAAAGTATTGGAGTTTCAGCTTCAACATCAGTCCTTCCAATGAAGACCCAGGACTGATCTCCTTTAGGATGGACTAGTTGGATCTCCTTGCAGTCCAAGGGATTCTCAAGAGTATTCTCCAACACCACAGTTCAAAAGCATCAATTCTTTGGCACTCAGCTTTCTTTATAGTCCAACTCTTGCATCCAACATGACTACTGGAGAAACCATAGCCTTGACTAGACGGACCTTTGTTGGCAAAGTAATGTTTCTGCTTTTTAATATGCTGTCTAGGTTGGTTATAACTTTTCTTCCAAGGAGTAAGCGTCTTTTAATTTCATGGCTGCAGTCACCATCTGCAGTGATTTTGGAGCCCAAGAAAATAAAAGTCTGCTACTGTTTCCACTGTTTCTCCATCTATTTGCCATGAAGTGATGGGACCAGATGCCATGATCTTAGTTTTCTGAATGTTGAGCTTTAAGCCAACTTTTTCACTCTCCTCTTTCACTTTCATCAAGAGGCTCTTTATTTCTTCACTTTCTGCCATAAGGGTGGTGTCATCTGCATATCTGAGGTTATTGATATTCCTCCTGGCCATCTTGATTCCAGCTTGTGCTTCATCCAGCCAGCATTTCTCATGATGTACTCTGCATATAAGTTAAATAAGCAGGGTGACAATATACAGCCTTGGTGTACTCTTTTTCCTATTTGGAACCAGTGTTGTTCCATGTCCAGTTCTAACTGTTGCTTCTTGACCTGCATACAGGCTTCTCAAGAGGCAGGTCAGGTGGTCTGGTATTCCCATCTCTTTCAGAATTGTCCACAGTTTATTGTGATCCACACAGTCAAAGGCTTTGGCATAGTCAATGAAGCAGAAATAGATGTTTTTCTGGAACTCTCTTGCTTTTTTGATGATCCAGCGGATGTTGGCAATTTGATCTCTGGTCCCTCTGCCTTTTCTAAAATCATCTTGACCATTTGGAAGTTCATGGTTCTCGTATTGCTGAAGCCTGACTTGGAGAAATTTTTAGCATTACTTTGCTAGCGTGTGAGATGAGTGTCTTAGAGGAAACCTAATCTTCTTAAATAGACTATGGCAGACATGGCACTTTGTGAAATGTGGGCATCATGAAGAATAAGAATTTTTACCAATAACAACAAATGATATACAAGACCAGTGCATATTAGTGAGGGTCAAGGAGAGCAGAAGACTCAGCAGTAGTTGAACAGGTGGAAGCAGAGATGTCCAGTTTGGAATAGGAATAAGTCCCTTAGCATTCATCCCCAAACATTTAGGCTATCACTTAGATTGCTGCAGAGAATTATGATTTAGACAATTGCATGTATTTTTCTACTTTCATGAATTTGTTCCAATCATTTTCATCTACTACTTTGTAAAGTGGGTTGATATCTGGCCTTAAGTGAGCCAGACTTAATTTTTCCTAATCAAGTGCCTGGTTCCCAGAGTGAACAAAACAACAACAAAAAAACCATGGTATCGTCCAGTGCTGTTTCTGCTGCCCCATTGACACAGAATGCCCTCCACTTTCTCTAGTTGGTGAACTCCTGCTCATGTTTGAAGACTCAAGTGAAATTCTATTTCCTTCCTGAAGTATTCCTCGATGGTTCAGATGATTTATAATATCTTCCATTAGGAACCCATAATTCTGATTATATATATTCTTTTTTCACAGTTAACATTATTTCATAGATATGTATTTGGACATGAGATTCTTTAGGGAAGCAGGCCTCATATTAAAATAACACCTGCAGTCATTAGCTCTGTGTCTAAACATGCCACATAAAGGTGGAACCAATAAATGTGATCTCTTGATTGTCTAGTTTGAGTTTCACATAAAATTCTCTTTCAGAATTTCGCCAGATTTACCTAATGCTATTTGTTTATTCTTTGCTAATATTTGTTTCCCCAACCTTTCTGAGCTTCATTTAGAACAGAATAGGAGATGAGGACATCAATGTCTAGTAATTCATCCAACAACTTTTGATATCTTACAGTAAATTTACAATATCAGAACTCCCCTTCACTCTGAGTGTGGGTTGGAGAGAATTACTCTTCTGTCCCCTGTGATCCTTCCTGTTTCCTTTTCTTCTCTGTTCACAGGAGGTGAACACCTTAAAATCGGGGATTTTAGAGGCATATTTAACTCATCCTTTTTACCCTTTTGTAGTACACTCTTCATGAGATTGTTTGTCAAGTAGCCCCCGCCCTGACACATTTTCCAGAAATTTTACTCTACTCACCCACTCTCTTCCACATGGCTACAGCTCAGTCTAGGTATAAGCACTCAGATTAAGGAATATCTTTATAGAAATTTGGGTTTAGAGCCTCTAGTGGTTGGACCAGGTTCTCTACTGTCATAAAACTAGGCCATATAGCTTAAGAAACTGAAGAAACCAGAAAAAGAGAGAAGAACTAAACACTTGCAGAGAAGAGAAATGAAAGAGAAAGATAAGATAGCCAGTATGTATGAGTCCCTGAGTGTACATTTTCCTTGAGGTTGAGCCATATTCCTAGCCTTTGGTTTCACAAGACAGACTAGTAAACCTTTATAATAAATTTTTTTTTATATATGTAGCTAAATTTGGGTGTCTGACAGTTGACTACAAGCATCCTAACTAGTTTGCCTTTGCATAACATAATCATTTGGTTGGCAAATAATAGTACTTCCCTTTAAAATCTGTCTTGTATTCATATCCCTATACCTCCAGCTATGGAAAATTCTTAAAGAGATGGGATTACCAGACCACCTTACCTGCCTCCTGAGAAATCTGTATGCAGGTCAAGAAGCAACAGTTAGAATTGGACATGGAACAACAGACCAGTTCCAAATTGGGAAAGGAGTATGTCAAAGCTGTATATTGTCACCTTGTTTATTTAACTTATATGCAGAGTACATCATGAGAAACGCTGGGCTGGATGAAGCACAAGCTGGAATCAAGAATGCCAGGAGAAAGAACAATAACCTCAGATATGCAGATGATACCATCCTTATGGCAGAAAGCAAAGAGGTACTAAAGAGCCTCTTGATGAAAGTGAAGGAGGAGAGTGAAAAAGTTGGCTTAAAGCTCAACATTCAGAAAACTAAGATCATGGCATCTGGTCCCATCACTTCATGGCAAATAGATGGGGAGACAGTGGAAACAGTGAGACACTTTATTTTTGTGTGCTCCACAATCACTGCAGATGGTGATTGCAGCCATGAAATTAAAAGACGCTTGCTACTTGGAAGAAAAACTATGACCAACCTAGACAGCATATTAAAAAGCAGAGACATTACTTTGCTGATAAGAGTTTGTCTAGTCAAAGCTATGATTTTTCCAGTAGTCATGTATGGATGTGAGAGTTGGACTGTAAAGAAAGCTGAGTGCTGAAGAACTGATGTTTTTGAACTATGGTTTTGGAAAAGGCTCTTGAGAGCCCCTTGGATAGCAAGGAGATCCAACCAGTCCATCCTAAGGGAAATCAGTCCTGAATATTCATTGGAAGGACTAATGCTGAAGCTGAAACGCCAATAATTTGGCCACCTGATGCAAAGAACTGACTCATTGGAAAAGACCCTGATGCTGGGAAAGATTGAAGGCAGGAGGAGAAAGGAACGACAGAGGATGAGATGATTGGATGACATCACCTACTCGATGGACATGAGTTTGAGCAAGCTCTGGGAGTTGGTAATGGACAGGGAAGCCTGGCAGGCTGCAGTCCATGAGGTCACAAAGCGTCAGACATGACAGAGTGACTGAACTGAACTGATAATTCTAAGGCTGTCATCTCAGGGAGCAGGAGATATTATTTCGGCCTAGGAAGGTAATGGAAGTTCCTAAAGACAGAGATGAAAAAAGGAAAAAAAAAGAAAAAGGCAGTGAGTAATATGGTAAGGAAAGGAATAATACTGTAGTAAGGAAGGTAGAATATAAGATGGATGAAGCAGAGGGTCAGAATCACGTGAAGGAATAGTTGAGCAGAAGCTGACACACATGTGCTGGATATTATAAGAGTAGGTCTTGAATTAAAGCAGAGACATGTCATTGCTTGACTTGGCACTGTGGTAAAGTGAACTGGAAATGTCTGTTTATTTACTGTTATGGGTAAATAAATAACCATGATTATTTGTCAACTAACTTTTGATCACTTTAATAATTTATTTGTTTAATACATTTTAATTGAGTACTGGTTGTATACCAGGCTCTGTTTTACATCATGTAAAATATAGTCCTTACTCCAACGGGGCTCACCATCTAGGAGGGTGACAGTGATTAAGCACTTCAGCAAATAAGTCTATGGTCACATATTATGATGACTGCTGCAAGCACTCTTGAATCCCCTACTGAATTCCTCTATATCATAATATTCTCCACTATTTTCTTTTGAAGTCAAGTATTTCAGGCCAGAGATCAAATATCATATTTGTAAACAGTAAGATACCAGTTCTTGAAGTTCAAAGAACAACTTCTAAAGTAAGGCACATCATTTTTCCTAATTAATAAACCAAGTAACTCTTCATGCATTCTCTTGCTTTGAGTGCTTTGGGTTGTAGAGGAGAAGTGATGACATGTGAGCATATGGGATTATTGGCCTGGCTTGTCTAATAGAGAGAAGGCAGGGAGTTGTCTGTTTGTATCCTAGAAGTTCAGGCATCTTAGTAATGGAAGGAAGTGTATTGTGTCTTGTAAGAAACCTAGACTATAAAGTGGTGGAATCCATTAATGTAAAGTCTTATTGCTTTATATTCTCAGCAGGGACTCATGGGACTGACAGAAATTGTTCCTCTGCATTTAGGGATTTCAGGATGCAGGCAAGGACAAGGTACCATTGCCTCAGGTCTCACCTTCATTTTTGTCATTTGCCCAGCCCTACAAGCACCATCCTAGATCTGCCTGGATGGCCTATGTCCTGTAAGATGTTCTCCCAGACAAACTAAATACACAAAATGCCAGGGCACAGTAATGCAGTTTGTCTGTGAAAAACTTCAGATTTGCTCCATAAACAAACTTTGAGTTTTCAAATCAAGGCAACTGTGGTCAAATAAATAATTAATATGAGCCTGGAAGAGGATCAGAGTGAGAGTGAGATGTGGGAACAGGTGTCCTGGTCCACAGGATGTTGAGCAAGAGGTTAGAGAAGCAACTAAAAATCTTTATCTGTTGGTGAGGATGGACTACTATAGTTTTTTTTTGTTGAGTCAGTCTACATGTGACCTGGATTTTTCCAGAAATCTTTAATTTGATGTTAATTACGTGGCCCTGCCTCATTTTGGGCTTCCCTGGTAGCTCACTGATAAAGAACCCACCTGCCAATGCAGGAGACGTGGGTTAGATATCTGGATTGGGAAGATCCCCTGGAGGAGGAAAGGCAACCTACTCCAGTTTTCTTGCCTGGAGAATTCCATGGACAGAGGAACCTGGCAGGCTACTGTCCCTGTGGTCATAAATGAGTCAGACATGACTTAGCGACTAAACAACAACTGCGTCCTTTTGGCCTTGCCTATTAATTACTATCTTAGGAGTTCTTTTCCTATCCTTTATTTCTAAAGCAGAAATTGAAAGTCAGGAACTAGGCTTTCCTTTATCATATGCATAATTTCATCATGTGTTCAGCCTAAGCAGAGACTACTTTCTCACAACTACCTTGCCATGCAAACAGTCAACAAATGAGTATTGGTTGCCTAGTGTAGGGGCTGGAGAAGGCAATGGCACCCCACTCCAGTACTCTTGCCTGGAAAATCCCATGGATGGAGGAGCCTGGTAGGCTGCAGTCCATGGGGTCGCTAAGAGTCGGACACGACTGAGCGACTTCACTTTCCCTTTTCACTTTCATGCATTGTGAGAAGGAAATGGCAACCCACTCCAGTGTTCTTGCCTGGAGAATCCCAGGGAAGGGGGAGCCTGTTGGGCTGCAGTCTATGGGATCACACAGAGTCGGACACGACTGAAGCGACTTAGCAGCAGCAGCAGCAGCAGTGTAGGGGTTAGCAAACTATTGCTCACTAGTCAGATTTGGCCCTCTGACTATATTTGTATGGGCATCTCAGTTTTCTCAGCAGTAAGAATCCGCCTGTCAATGCAGGAGGTATAGGAGACACTGCTTCAATCCCTGGGTTGGGAAGATCCCCTGGAATAGGAAATGGCAACCCATTCCAGCATTCTTGCCTGGAGAATCCCATGGACAGAGGAGCCTGGCAGGCTACAGTCCATGGGGTCACAAAAAGTCTGACACGACTTAGTAACTGAGCATGAATGCAAGCCAAAAATAATTTTTACATTTTAAAATTATTGAAAAACATCCAAACTAGAATAGTACTTTGTATCACATAAAAACTGAAACCAAAATATCAGTGTCCATGAAGAAAGCTTAATTGGAACACAACCATACCCATTTACATATGTATTGTGTATCCCCATTTTTGCATTCCAGTAGCAGAGATGAATAGTTGCCACAGATATGATATAATCTTAAAGGCCTAAAATATGTATTATCTTGTTCTATACATTAAAAAAAAATTGTTGGCCATGTCCAGAACTAGGCCCATAACAATAGAATAACCAATGAGGACCTACTGTATTAGCATGGGGAACCACACTCAATATTTTGTAATGAACTGTAGGGAAAGTAATCTGAAAAACAATATATCTATAAACTGAGTCACTTTGCTGTAAACCTTAAAGTAATGCAATACTGTAAATCAGCTACACTTCAATAAAAACAATTAAATAAAACAAAACAAAACCAATACAGCTCCCTCAGGGGATTGAAGGACAAATATCAGAAGCCCTGCGTCTCAAGGGTTCACAGGCTGGTGTTCTGATAGGAGTAAATCCAGAGTACTGGGAGAAACCACGGACAGACTTATAATCCAAAATGGAAACATCGTGGGAAACACTCAGGATCAAAGGTCAACTCTCAACAACGAACAATGCTTTGATATCCCTTTGGAAATAAATTTGTAGGTCCCAGAAAAATAATCTTTTTAACTTTCCTGCCAATATCTTTGTTATATCTTGTTAGTTTCATGCAGTCATGGATTAGTAAATTAATAGGTGGCAATTATACATGGATTGAAAATTTTATATAATTTGTTTCCCATTCAGCTACTATTTAGAACTTTTAATATTGATATTTATAGAAAATGACATCAAGGGAAAACTTGTGCTGATACAACTCAATCATCTTTGGTAGTTCAATGTGAATCAAAATTGAATCAGATCAATAATGATAATAATGAACAAATGTCAATAGTTTGGATCACATCAGTCCTAAGTATTAATAGCATTGATTCTTAACTTGAGCAGTCAACAGGAAAAGGCTTTCAAAACACTTATGGTCGTGTTTGTTGTTTGAGTCTCCATGTGTAATACAGTGGTTAGGAAATTGACCTTTAGAGTCACACAGAAATGGTTTACACTTTTTACTTGTTTATTACTTGCTTTGTGACTATAGTAAATTGCTCCCTAACAAATAATTCCCTCATCCCTTAAGAGGAGAGAATGGTTATCTGTTTTATAAGACTGTTGGGTTGCAAGCATATATGGTGGTTAGCACAGTGCCTGGCATATAGTAGCACTCTGTATACGTTCATCATTGTTTTCAATAAATATGGTCAACTTAAAACAAAGTGAATGATGTAATTAAAATAAACAATACTTATTTGTCCTAATCTCTATTTACCCAGAAAGGACTTCCAGCATAATGTCCACTAATTTGTAGTTTTCCTAAAAATCTGGCTGATCATAGGAACCATCTAGACATTTTTAAAAAATGTGGATTCTTTATCTTCATTCTGATCTTTTGAAAAAGAAATCTTGGCTGTAGCTCTGGAAATTTGCATTTAAAACAACAATAAACAAGTACCTACCTCCTCAGGTATAGAAGCCACTGAAATCCTTGGAGAAGGTCAGGTCGTGAAACCTCTCAATAAATATATAGAACTGTTGTCCTTCAGCATAGAACATAATTTTGAAAATGTGGGATGTGTGTAATCCGAACAGAAATAAGTCAAAGTATTCATGGTAAACCAACATTTCAAAAAATAGAAGTTTTGTGGTTCATATATGTAATTTATGTAAGACAAGCCTCCCAGCGTATATTTTATATTGTCTCTTCTGATTAAAACTAGAATTAGCCTTTTAGTATATTATAGTATGATTTCTTTTCAGTTAAAATTATCATTTCTTTTTACTTTTCTCACGCGTTATGTTTTTGCCTCATCAAAGCATCCACTTTTATTCCACTTTAAACACAAGCCCCAATGTTTCATAGACATGAGCAAAGAACAGTCTTATTGAGAAGAGAGAAACATTTAGAATAATAGGAGTTGTTACACGCACAGTAACAAATGAAATACATCTTTTGTAAATAACTCCCACCAGAAATCTTATATTTCCAGGCATCTATGCATATACCTTCATATAACAACTTTTGCGTTCGTAAAACATTCATTGAAGGCAGCTCTGCAGTTTTATAGAAAAACAACATGCCAGGGATGCCAGAATCTTGCCAGTTCTGTGAAAAATGACACCAATTAAAGCTTAAATTGCTTGTTTTCTCATAAGGTACATATTTTCATAACTTTGAAATCAAATAATTGCTGCTTTTATATTAAATACAATAAAACAAAAAGGATGCTAGTTTAGAGGAACTGCTACAAGCATTTTAATATAATTTTCCCACCATTTAAAGTCACAAAATATGGAAAACAAGTCAAGTATGCAAAGTTCCAAGGAGATAGAGAAACTCCTTCAGATTATTACATCATTTGTCTTTTGTGTCAGGAAATGTGTATATGATTTCATTGTTTGATTAAATGCCAAAAAAAGGCACATTGCTCTTATCTAACTGATTACAGATTTTATTCATATGAAAAAGTATTTGTTAATGCTTTACCATTAGGAGAATGTTTTCTTTTTTTTTTTTTTAAAGTTCTAAACATGCATTTCCAAAAAAAATAATCTTCTAACTTCCCAGGCTTTCTTTCTTTATTTTACATTAACAATACATGGTGCTCAAATTTCCCAAAGTAAAACTCAGTCCCTAATGATTTCATATCTGCAAACTGAGCAAACAGTTCCTTTCTGACTGGGTAGAGTGAGTGTGTATGTGTGTGTGTTTGTGCATGCATGCACATGTGTGTAAGTTCTGAAATATGTCATATCAATTTTCAAAGCCTTTGGGGAATATAGTTTTCACATGTTGAGATATCTAAAATAAAAGATGTTTGATATGTGTCTCTGGGACCTTACAAATTAAAGATGAAAATACAATCTAGAATCTGATTCAAATATTGTAAGATAATACATTTTATTAAGATAACTTTATCTGATAATTCTTATATAAAAAGCTTCTATATACATACTTAATTAAACTTTATCTGCTTATTCTATTTTTTAGGCAACATAAAATACTGATTAACAAATTTGTGGTATTTATTAAAAAAATCATGTAAAAGTGCTGTCACGTTGATGCTTATATTTGTATATGGGGGTGCCTGAGTGATAGCTAGGTTTCAGAAAGAGATAGCATGTGCTTCTCATGGTATACACTAGCTGTCTGCATTAATAATAAGCTTGTGCTGAAGCCAATTTGAGGCTACATCGAGGGATTTCAAGGTCATTTGCCAATGGCCTGGCCTCCATTAACTTCTTCGGTAAAAGTCCCAATGATCCTTATTTTGGCCTTGAGTGTGGGTTATCAAAATCATCCCTCTTAATATTTCCACATAAATAGCTTGTTTCCTTAAATAGTCATTATATTCAGTGGGGACAGTTTCTGAAAGCTTCTCAGTTCAATAGAAAAATGCATTTGGAAAAGTTTGTTATTTTAAAATATATCTATATTTGGAAAAAGGAGACTTTAAGGATGCTTTGAGTATTTAATTAGAAGACATTAAAGACAGCTAAATGTTCCCCTTGTCATGGGGAACATGAAGTGATATAAAACAGTGCAATTTCCAAAATATTGGGACTGTCAGTTTGCTAAAAGACAAGAAAGTGGGGCAAGTAATTATGCTACGTTCACATACATATGCTGACTTTAAAAAAAATCTTTTAACTGCTTAACAATTTAAATAAAAAAATTTGATATTACCCTCTTGAGGGCTTCCTTCACCATGTTCTTTTGAAAAAGTACCCCCTCCCACCTTGAGAATTTGTTATTTACATTAAAATGTGTAAACAATGAAGCACTTTAACAAAGGGGGCTTGGAAGTGATTGGTGAGAAAACTAAAGAGAAATAGATCTTATTTATTGTGTTATTTAAACCTGAGTTACATTACACCATCTTACATTTAAGAGGCAGCCTGCTAATGCAAGCAAGGGTGTCTCCTGCAACGAGACAAAGATTAATGCCATGTGTACTGATGATGCTCCACCACAATTCAGAATTCTGTGGCGCCATGACGCCCCTGTTTTATATGGTGGTTTGCCAAGAGAAAATTACTTAAACCAATTGTGAATGCATTCCTTTTTTACTTTTTATACAACCACATTTATGTAAGTAAATAGTATAATGAATATTTTTGAAATGATCCATCATTTTGAATTCACCTAGTTTGTATAAAATGCAGCGTACAGTTTTTTTCTCTTGTGAAAAAGACTTTCACATGGGAATGTTCAATTTTTTTTCCCCCATGAAAAAGATTTCTCATAGACAACCAACCACAACTGGAATAGATTCTTTTAAACATATTGTAATGTGAGAATTTTCTTCAGCTGGAGGGTGTTTTCTTCTTTAAATTGAAAGCCGTTGTTCCTCAGAACTAGTATGATATTGTAATGCATGATGTGCTAGTCACTCTTTATATGCAGAAATTGATATGCTTAAAATGCATATTAAATGTTGAAATGTTATGTGATATTTGAAGGAAGCTCTTTCAGTGTCTCAAGTTTGTGAACTTGATAACTGGGGTTACCTGTTGCAGATATATGTGGGGATTGCAAAGAATTTAGGGGACTCCATATTGAAAATCATATCTCCTCTAGATGCAGCCTCACTCGTTGGTTAAAGATGGTGAATTTAGCAACCAAAAATTTGGGGGCAGTAATACATACTATAAAACCATCACTTCTCACATCCAACAATTAGTCCAATTTATTCATGAACAGCACAAAAAGACAGTGAATGCTGAAACTAAAACTTACTTCATTTCTCCTTAGAGAGCAGTTTCTTCCAAAACAGAACTGAGGTCATTTATAGGAGTTTTTTTGGTAAAATGGTTTTCTGGATTTGTTCATTATATCTTTCCAAGGGATACTTTAGCTTTATCATCCAATGGAAATGTGCCTGTTTGTGCAAACATACTCATACATTTTAAAGTAAGCATTTTGTCTATTGTTCTTTTTAGTAAAAGTATTAAATTAACATGTCAACATTTTGAAGGATAATTTAATTTCTGATGTTTTATATTTCTGACTTAACAAAACTGTTTTAGTTTCCCCTATTTCTCTTGAATTAGTGATAATAACACTTATTACTCAGTTTTTAAAAAATTTATAGAATAATAGCATCTAATTTATAGGAATGTTTAAGAATTAAATAAGGCTTATTGAAAAAAGACAACACATAATATGTCCTCCATGAATTGTATTCTTTTCTCTCATTTGCTTCCCCTCATCACTCATTTTATTGTAGATATGTGAATAATGGCTAGAATGATTTCATATTATTATTTTGAACCAAATAGATCATGTGATTCTTCTCATGGGACATGGTCAACCTGCTATCTCAGATCCTTTGAGCTCAATATTTTGTCCCAGAGAGTAATAATTATTTCATTTACTCATTGAATAAATATTGAAAGAGGGCCACTCTTCAAGGAGATGGGGACTCAGTGATGCATATATAAGCATAGTTCAGGATCTTGGCCTTTCTGTTTTTTAATTTTTAGTCAGTCTTCCCTTCCATGTTCATTAAACTTCTTTTGACTTACTTCAACACTTTTTCCTGCTTTCATCTTTTATAGAGATTGTATTGGTGAACATAGGTTCAAAATGAGAGTCCAATACTGTGGAAAAGGATTCTGAGTATCCAGCCTGCTTTATTTTTGGTGCTAAGCACTCTAAACCCATAAGCATAAATCTCAGATTTTTGTCTTCTAAGAAGTTATAATATAGTTGGGGCTATAACTCAAAGGAGAAAGAAATTCTAAATGCCATGCCATAATAGCAGTTGACAAGGTTGCCTAGGTGTGTTATTTGCTATAAAATTTCAATCATATTTTATTTCCCTCAGAAATGGTATGCTTTATACCTCATAGAAATCCAAGTTGGTCCTTGTTGGAATTACATTTGGAGAAGGGTAAAAATTGTGCCCTCACTAAAGGGTCAAGCATATGTGAACAATCAATAAAGAGTTAAAAACTCAATCAAGTTAAAACAACAATCAAGAGTTAAGAACTGTTAAGTTTGTACTATCTTCCATAAGCTTAAGATAGGGGGTTTCAGTATACAAATCCTTTGTTTTCACTCAGCTTTAAAACTTGGTAATTCCTTACATGTTAATCCTAATGTTTCCCATTCACTCGGTATTAATTTATATTGCTGTGACTGGGCTAGAGTCTATTGCATGGTGAGTTTCTTATTCATCTTGGTATCTCTCATCTTCTAGGAAAATGTTTTGTACATAGTAGTAAATAAAACTGAACCAGGGAACTGAGGGAAACAGCTTAAGTATCGTGCATTTCAGAGTAAAATAGGGGATGGACTGAGGCTAGACCTCGAGGCTGTTGGATTCCAGACTGTTGCTATAGTCATTAACTGTGCATGTATTATTTATCTTCATCAATCTAGTCCTGCAAAATGAGGTTTTTATTGACCAAGTAATAATATTTGTGACTATGCAAGATTATCTCAGAGCTTCCAGAGGAGTCATTCTGATAGGATGGTCTCAGCCATTCCCAACCAGACCTCCTAAACGCAGCACAGTTTATTGGGTGTGAGAGACTTTGGAGTGAGCTCATAATCAGTGTTCACTCTCTCTGTTCTTCACGAACAGTAAACATCCCACAGCAATCAGAAGGGGTATGGACCCTCAAAACACGAGTCAAATCTCTCTTAGCTTTAGCGCTGTTCTTTGTTCTCAGCCTTCGTCTTTATCTTTCAGCTGTCTGGCAGTTTGGCTACATTTGTGCAAAGAAAAGGTATGTACAGATGATTCACGACAAGGATTTCTCTATAACTGAAATCTGCATTTATAAGTGTGTTTGCTTTCAAAGTCTTTGAAACATTAACATTTTATTCATTGTTATATACAACTTAGCAGTTTGAAATATATGACTGTTTGGAGAATGCCTTTAGAAGTTTCATGTTGTGCCATGTATTTTGTAAACATGCATTTCCCAAGATTTTCAGGAAGGTCATGGATTTGATCTATGACCTTGATGTCATGCTAATTTTGGCAACTTTTCCATGCCCATTCCTTGGATCTTTCCCTCTGCTCATGTATAACCACTTCAGTGTTGGCTCATCAAATGTGCACAGCCTTGCCTCTTTCCTGTGAGAGTAAACATTTCGTCAAATAAAAACAGTTTCATGACTAGGGTTTCTTGGCCAGAGTTAAAATAAAAGCTTTCCCCTTATGTAATTAAGGCAGAGACAACTGTAGACATGTTCTAAATCCTTAAAATGTTCAAACCTTCTACAGTCCCCATGTGCCCCATTGGAGCCAAAGTCATCTTAATTATGTATTCTAGGTGGAAGGCAAAAGACCAAATCCCTCCTCATGTGGACTTCAAAGTCTTTCAAATCTCAGCCACATCTCCTTGGTTTTTCTTTCATTTAATATTAAGTGTTCCATCATTATCCTTAAACTTTCTATTGATGTACCACTTTTTATTTAAGGAAATAGAAATTGGCCGAATGAATCAATGATTGAGACTATTTCTCCCCTGGTGCCCAAGTCCCTCCCTGGGAGTAAAAATCTCTCCATGTTATTAATAATTTATTGCCTCCTTGCCTAAGTCAAAGCATATTTCTAGGGAGACTGACAACCTTAGGTTTAGGGCAATCTGATGATATACCCAGTGGCTCTGCTCCTCAACAATTCTTATATATGTAATTTAATTAAAATAGCATCTAAAGTAGCCTGTAGGAATTATCTATGAAAAATGTGAATAATCTTAAAGGTATATGTGCATGGTGGAGAGACTATGTATATGTGAGTGTATTCATGTGGGTGAAGAGAAGGGAGCGGAGAGTGACTGATAAGTGATGTATAGAATTATTGAGAGCCTGCTATTTCTCAGACACAGCTGTGGGCACTAGAGGTGTAGTAACACAGCCAGGATCCCTCATCTCTTGGAGCCTCTAGAAGTGGGTGATAGAAACTGTATAAAGATAGACTCAGATGTTGATAAACATTAGAAGGAAGTGAAGCAGAGCAGTCACAAGGAAAGAGAGGGACCTCGTTTATACAGACAGGGACTCTGAAAAGGAAACTGAAATTATGAGATGGAACCAATCATGGAAAGAAAAATGGAGAGAGTCTTCAGAAGAAAAAAACACGAAGCACAAAACCTTAAGGTGGGAATATATTAGAATGTAGTGATTTGGCTGGGTGTGCAGAGGCGTTAGGGGGTGTGTGTGTGTGTGTGTGTGTGTGTGTGTGTGTCTGATGGCTCAGCTACACTTTCATTCTCACTGGTTCTTGTACCTGTCAGAGCCTTGGCAAAACAATAAAAAGATGGTTCACTCAAACTGATTAATTCAGGATGGTTTACAAAGCTGTGGGCAATGTTTAGGGAAACATGCAAGGACTGGGCAGTACTCAGTCACCAGAAAGAAAAGGGAGACTTTACAATGTAGGCCTAAAAGAAAATGTAGAAAGAGAGGTACTGGAACTCAGAGTGTATTTAAATGGTGAAGGCTGCTGACTGGACCTGTGAACAGCAATAGAATAACACAATCAACCCCTGAGGATTGGGAGGCTGAGGGGACAGCCAATGGAACAAAAGCCATAGCCCCAATCTCCTCTATCTGTGGATACTCTGCTGGTAAATACATACCAGAAGTTGCAAGCCAAAGGTAATCTGTTGATGCCATCCATTTTGGTCGCTTCCCAAAGTACAGAGCAGGATTGAAAAGGATGGAGGATAATCATGGAAAGATATGCAGTACAGATCTATTTTCACTTTCCTCTGTAGGGCCAGACATGAGGCAGCTGGGGGTCTTCCAGAGTGCAGAACCTGAGGGGCATCACAGGAACTCATCATGCATTTGGGTGACTCTGGCATTGGTAGGCCACATGATAACCCAGTGGTCAGGAAGTGTTCATGCTTCCTCCTAAATAACTGTGTTGCTGGGTGACTTAAGTGAAGAATTATGCCCATGAGCAGAATAGGTAGCCTCTTTTCAGGTCACTGTCTACCAGTAACTAAATATCTCTCTAATTTGTTTCTAATTTTAGGAGTGAAGCCTTTAGAAGCTCCAAACCACAGGGTAGTAAAGTATTGTATGTAACTTTTGTCTTCTTATTTGAAGCACACTTGAAGTTTGGGAAAAACGAACTGGCATTGTTTCTTCTCAGATTCCATGTTGGATTTAGCCTCACAGGTAACTACATCATTTAATAATGCAGCAGTAAAACTTACAAAGAAAGGTGCTGATACAAAGATACCAGGATACTGTGATTCTTTCTTTGTTGTGAAAATGCGTATTTACTTGGCTGTGCTGGGTATTCACTGCCAAGTGCAGGAACTTTGGTGTGGCCTGTGGGACCTTTAGTTGTGTCATGCAGGATTTTAGTTCCCTGAGCAGGAATAGAACTTAGGCCCCCTGCATTGGGAGTGCAGAGTCTTAGCCACTGCTATTGTTCTGCTTGGGCTGCCATAACAAAATACTGCATACTGGTGGCTTAAATGATGGAAATTTATGTTCTTAAATTTCTGGAGACTGGAAGATCAAGGTGCTGGCAAGATGCTGGTGAGACCTCTCTTCCAAGCTTGTGGACAATTCCTCCTTGCTGTATCCTCATGTAGCTTTTCCTCTGTGTAGGTGTGGAAAGAGGGAAATTTCTGGTATTTATTTTTTGTCTTATGGTATCAGTTCTTTCAGATTAAGATCTTATCCCTATGACTTCATTTAAGCTTAGTTATCTCTGTGAAGGTCCTATCTCCAAATATATTCACATTGGGGGTTAAAGTTTCAACATATGAATTTGATAGTCGTTGTTCAGTCCCTCAATTGTGTCTGACTCTTTTTGACCCCCGGGACTGCAGCTCACCAGGCTTCCCTGTCCTTTACTATCTCCCAGAGTTTGCTCAAACTCATATCCATTGTGATGCCATCCTATCATGAATTTGGAGGAAGTGCAAAATTCAGTTCATAATAATGAGGAATGCTGTATTAGATTACTAGGATTAATGTAACAAAGTACCACAGACTGGGTGGCTTAGACTACAAAAACATATTTTCTCATAGTTCTAGAGGCTGTAAGACCAAGATCAAGGCGTTAGCAAAGTTGTTAAATTTGGAAGCCTGTCTCCTTGGCTGTCTTCTGTTGTCTTTCACCCCATGCCTCTATGTGTTGTCTTTATCTTAATCCACTCTTTTAAGGAGACCAGTCATATTGGGTTAGGGCTCACATGGACAACATTTTACCATAATTGTCTCTTTAAAGGTCCTCTTTTCAAATAGTCACATTCTGAGGAGCTACTGGTGTTAGGTTTCCATGTAAGAATTTTGTTGGGGGGGATGCAATTCATCTCACAACAAATGCTATAGGTCATGTTTTGAAGAAGATTTCAAATTATCTGGTATCTAGGAGAAACATGTTTTGGACCATCCCACCACCATATTTGCTGAAAGCAGAGAAAGGAAGCTAGGAATGAGAATTCTCTTTGTACTTATGTTCCTGCTATACTATTGCCCCAAAGCAATTGTTCCTAATTCATGACTTGATTAACAAACTGCAGTTCTCCCTCCGCTTTACTTCTCCATTCTCCACACTCTGTCTTGTGACTTATTTGAATTTTTGGTTTTCTGCAAATAGTGGAGCATGGAAAATAGTCACACCATGATACCTTCTTATAGGTGGTTGTACTCATCCAGCCAATTGGCTTCAGTCTCAGTAAATTGCCTCTGAATTCTGGTGATCTTAGTGCAGTGGGAGAAATTTTTTAAAAATGACCGCTCACTACAAAAAAGACTGAAATCAATTCCTGCCAGCAAGAAATACGAATGGCTTTCAAGAATAGGTTCCCAATAGTGCCATTAAGTGATTATATACTTAACAGCTTAAGATCCTGCTTCTGGAGGATGTCAAATGGTTTTACACCTGACTCAATATGGTTTCTATGTTTTGGTATGAGTAGGCACTCACCTTCAGTTTGTATTGCAAGTAGGATGCAAATCATCCTTTCAAAATATTTAAGGTGCCTCTTTCATCACACTGGTCAGAGAACAGTAGTCCCCAAGAAAAGAACATTGCTGTGGCATGCTGGAAAATGACTAACAACTGACTTTCTTGAGTGGGGGAAGTTGGTTTTTAGTTTTTGGCAATTTCCATAGTTAAATATCTGTGCCATGGCCAATTTCCAGCTACAATCATTATCAACTCTGGCAAGTGATGCAAGCTGACTCCAGCATGCCCCGGCAGTAGGTAGAACCAACAGGCGGAATCCTCAGGTTAGAGCTACACCTAATCAGTCTGGATGGAAATAGGCACAAACAACCTACAAAGCACTTTTAGGGAAGCTTAGTCCAATATAGAATTTTGCCGACGATTACTCAAATAATGCAACTGATAGAAGCCATCCTTTGGGCAAATAAATAAACAAACATTGAAGAAGAATTTTTGAAAATTAGTAATGTGAAACTTAAAGATAAGAACAAATTCTGTGGAATGAAAACTGAGTAACAATGAAAGGATTTAGACTAGTTTCATGAAAAAATTCTTCCTGATCACAGAAGATTTTCTTTCTTTTTTCACAGGGCAAGGGAGGCATTAGGGGAAGGGAAGTGTTTGCATTTTATTTTTAATTTATTTTGTTCTTGAGAACAGACAGTGGGATCAGAAGATAATATCTGTCATTTAAAGCACAGAAGTATATACAGTAAACTCTATATTAATACATTTTCCATCTCAGATGGTGAGACTCATCATAGTCAGCAAGTCATTTCTTTTTCAGAAATAAAGAGTCCACCTGGATATAGGGCTTCCTGAATTGAACTGGCCCTACCTGGCTATTTAGAGTTAAGATTCCAGACCCAAACTGAAGCTACTTCCTCTTCCCAGCATCCTTATTTGAAATTTTTTTTTTTCTCTTGTCAGGACGCAAAACACATTGTGTCTGGGAGTTTTATCCTCTGTGTTACAAACACCCAGAGGGGAAAAGAGGCTGTTGTTTTCCGTTTGCCATTAGTATGACCTTTTGCAATCTCCTGAAGGAGAGGCTTGCAGACAGGGGTGATGGTTCAGAATGAGGAGAGAGATGCCTTCCTTCTTTGCTTCTTCTGTAGCTCAGACTCTCTATTGTGTGCCGATCTACGTAGACTGGCTTCAGTGGATGGCCATCAGGGGTTTGGCTTTGTTTCAATACCTCATGGTACCTGTTGACCTGCTGATGCTTCTATCCACCAACATGCCATTTGGAATAGTGATTTTTCCACATATCATCTAGTTTGATTTTAAATTGTGATGTTCAAATCAATAAAGTGGAGTTTCATAGATAGTAATAAGCTTATTTTAACTTCTACTCTATAAACCCCAAGACTGCTAGGATGTTGTATAGAGTATCTGTGTGTGCTTAATTAATCTGAATTTCTTATTTTGAAATAAATATAAATCTGTTTGCTTAAATATATAACATATCAAGTAACAATGAACATTTATGTAGTTTTTACAGATTATGAAGTAGTTTTTATAGACTATGAAGTATTTTCAGAATAGATTATTTGATCAAAACAGTAACTTGGTGACTTTGACAAGAATTTTACCATTAATTTTATTTGTTAATTAGAAAACTAAATTTCAGAAAAATTAGGAAATTTCCCTAAAGACAAGGTTGGTAAGAGAAAAGGAACTCAAACCTGTGTCTTCTGACTATAAATCATTATAATCCATGTTCTTTTTAAAAATATACAAGGGCTTAACATACTTAACTTGAAAGATTGCTCAGAATTAAAAAAAATATATATATTTCAACCAGAGGCCTTTTAAAATCCCATTCCCTCTCTGTGTTTATAGTCCTCTGATATTCTCATACATATCATTTTGCTTTAAAGAGAAGAGATTACTCATTTTTTTCTCAAAAATCTCTGCTTGAGGTTTGACACAGGCTGTTATTTTGTTATCCAAGAAAAAATTTGCAAGATTTTAAAATTATACAAAGATTAAAAAGTACTAAAAAATATATTTGCCTTATAGTTAGAAGTTTGCCTCATTTCAAGGTTCACCTATAATACAATTTAGGGCTTTAGTCCTGCTTCCCTCCTTCCTTCCCTTCCTTTCTCCCTTCCTTCCTTTCTCTCTTTTCTTTCCTTTTGTCCTTGCTTCTCTCTCTTTTCTAATATTGATTCATTTTGAATTTACCTGGTGCTTGGAATATATGAAATATGGATCCAACATTTTGTTTTAGATGATTATCTAGGCATCCCAGCAGCATTAATGGAGTAATTCATCTTTACCTATTGACTTGAGATACCATCTTTATCATAAACTACATTTCCTTATATATTGAATCTATTTTTGGATTTATTATAATTTTCTATTAGTCTCTTGTGATACTAACATACTAATTTACTTAGTGAGAATTTATGATATATTTTAATATATTCTAGAACTAATTTACCTTTATTGCTCTTCTGAATCAGGGTTTCCCTGGATATTCTTATATATTGGTTTTTCTATTTGGATTTTATATTTATCTTGGCTGGTTTTTAAAACAAAACTAGAAAACAAAACAAAAAAATATAAACACACACACAGAAAAACCCAGTCACTTATTTTGGGGAGGATTGTATATAAAATGAATGGGTTTACCTATGGGAAATTGGTGTTTTATGATTTTGGATCTTCTAGTCCAAGGTAATGGTATGTTTTTCATTAGCTTAAGAATTCCCTTTTGTTCTTTAGTAGCATTTATAAGATTTCTTCATATGAGTCCTGCAAAATTTGGGGGTTGTGTCTAGGTATGTTTTTGCCTCAATTTTTATTTTCTTTTTCATTTCTGTGTGTCAGTACCATTCAGAAAACATTAGTCATAACATTGATATTAAATATTCCTATTTTGCCCCTACATCTGTTATATTCCAAATAAGTATGATGCTAGATTGGGGAAAGAGAGATATATTTTTTATCATGTTGAGGTACCCGTATGTTTTATATTTTTGACAATATAGAAGCCAAATACAGATCAATAAATTGACACATAAACATTTAAAAATTGTGCATGGTCAAGAACAATATATGAAAGTCAAATGATAACCAAAACGCTTGGTAAAGTACTCACAAACTTACATTTAGGAAAGGGACTAGTGTCATAAAGTCATTCTAGATATTGATGATTAAAAAATAGCAACACCTTAAAAGAAATATACATAAATATTATGAAAAGGAAACACATCTTTGGCCTTTTAAATATATGACAAGATGCTCAATAACACCCACAATAAGAGAACAATTAATTAAACTATATTGAGAACCACAGATTTTTATTTGCGTATTGGCAAAATGTAAAAGTTGTTGAAAGTACCTGCTAGTGAGGCTGTGGGAAAGTGGGTATGACACTGTGGCAGGTTATTTAGTAGTACCTATTAAAATTAATAATGCAGATATCTCCTAATTTATCAGATTCAATTCTGGCAATTTGTCCTATGGATGTGCTTGCATATATTCAAAATGATATACAAATAGATTGTTGTTGTTAAGCTGCCAAGTCATGTCTGGCTCTGCAATCTCATAAACTGCAGCACTTCAGGCTTCCCTGTTCTTTACTATCTCCCTGAGTTTGCTCAAACTCATGTCCATATAGATTATTTATCACTATGTTGTAATAGTAAAGGAACCACCTAAGTGTCTATGTAAACAGTTTTGAACAGAAGACTGGTTAAAGAACTAAAAGACATCTTATAATAGAATGCTTTACAACTCAAGAAAGAAATGAGGAATATCTGTACATACTTATATGAAAAAAAGCAAAGTTCAGGGCAATATGGTGCTATGTTTTGCTTAGAAAAGGAAGAAATGGGAACATATATCTGTTTGTACTGCTACAAAGTTCTGAACGGATAGCAAAAAAGTTAATGACAACAATCACCTTTGTGGGCAGTGGTGTGCAACTGAAATACAGGAGGGAATGATCTGGGAAAGAAAGCTTCACTGTATGCTTTTTAAATGCACTTTTAAAATTATTGATCCATATGATTGTATTATCAATTCAAAATTATATTTAAAAAGACAAATATATTTTCTACATTTCTAAGAATACAGGTTTAGTAAAAGTTTATTTATTTATTTATTTATTTCTCTTAACCTGGGTGGATCTTAGGGTCTTTTGCCTCCATCAAAATCAAAAGGAGAAAAGAAAATAATCTAGGGTTTATGACTGAAATTCCATAAAAGATGATGAGTGAAGGAGGATCTATCATAGGATGTCGTAAGAAAGAATTAAAAATAGAAATTGGAATTTTCTGTTTTTAAGATTATTTGAAAAAATTTCAATTGAATTTGGAATCATTGCATTTTTTTTCTCATTGATTTTAATTTAATGTAAAAAATGAATGCTTACATTCAGGGGGATTAATAGGTTCGTAAATAATACTCAAAGTTGATTTTTAAAAAATAACCTCACCTGTCTTAAAAGAAAGTGCAGAATGTGGTTAAGATATGTTATCGAGTAGTGGGTGTGCTGTCCAAAGCAAAGTTCCCATAAAGGCCGGGGAACCCTCATTGCCCTTTCTCGCCTCCTGCTTTCCTTTGAGAGTGCCAGTCTGTGGAGAGAGAATGCCTCCAAAGGACACAGGGCCTACGGGAGGACTATGGGTTCAACAGCAGTTCTGGGGCTTGTTCTAATGTGCTAATCCTGTGACTGCTTCTTGGCTCTGCCCATGGCCTTGGCTCTGCCTCTTGGCTTGGAGACTGGGCCTTGGCTTGGTTAACTCTGTGACTTCTGGTTCTGAACACTGGCTGTGACCCCAGAATAAATACTTGCAGCAACCTCATTAGAACTCCTGGTCTGTGGTTCTATCCTGGTTTCCTGGCCCTAGGCTGCTCCTCTAATGCCAGCTCACAGACTTGAGACTTTGTCCAGAGTTGTATGGGAAAGGACTGCAGTAAATTGTGAAGGACTACACAAATGTAAGAGATTAATAAAATATTTTAATTTGATCTTTTGACAAAGACACTAATAAGGAACACAAGTGTACAGTGATAAGACAAAATTGTCCAAAGCCTTTGATGATACATATCAAGGACTGGATGAGAGGTTCTTTACTTCTTCATCTATATTGGAAGGAATTAATTTAATATATGTACAATGTATTCATTCATTAAGAAAAAAATCTCATCTCCAAAGTCTAACTATTGTACTTGATTCTTCATTATGTTTCAGACTATGTAGCCAACTTCTCCCCTGGTCCCTTCATGAGGATGTCTGCTAGGTAACTTATACAGAATGTAGTCTAAATTGAACTTATCCAATTTTTTTTCCAGCTCCTGCCCCTCAACCTTCTGTCCTCCTACTTCTCCTGTACTCTCCAGCTCAAGGAATAGCATCATCATTTCCTAACTGACCAGGTCAGAGCTATGGCATCAGCCCTAGTTCTCCCATCCTCGTCTCTAAATGACAATAATCTTTCAATTTCTTCTGTCTCTCTTCTACTGCAAGCGAACTTTACCTCTTGAAGGGACATTTGCAACAATCTCCTGACTGGTCTCTTTGCTTACAATCCTGTTTCCAGTGTAGTATTGTATGAAAAAGTGAGTGATATTTTAAAAATACACATCTGATCATGTCACTATTTGGCTGCTGTTTCTACCACTTGGAATAGCTATTCTTCTTTTACTGCCCAGAAAGGTAATTTAGGTCAATTCCTCTTATTTAAGTCTAGATTTCAAAACCTTTGGCGTGTTTTCCTGAAGTCTCACCCCTTTAAGACTGACTTAGTTGCCTCTTCTACATGTTCTGGTAGAACTCCGCTTCTGCCCTCAAGAATTTATCATATGAAATACCATTGCCAGGTTACTTGTCTATCTTCTCCACAGACTCTAAGGCATAGTGAGGGTATGGAAAATCTATTTTTTTTGTTAATTGTCATATTCCTACTTCCAAAATAAACCAGGAATACAATAGGTATTCAATAATTATATGTTAAATGATTAAGTGGATGAATGCATAAACATTTTAAATGAAATGTATAATAATTCAATTACTAAAGTAAGGAAAACATCTGCTTCGTTTTAAAGAATGGTCAATTGAGTAAAAGAGACATAGCTATACAACAACAAAAAAAAAGATTCAGTAAAATGCAATAATGGATTAACAAATATAGAGACAGAGATGAAGAGTTTGCCAATTCTATTGTAGGTAAGGTAGAAAAGAAAAAGATACAAATAGAAGAATATACCTTGCATCTCCAAGACACACACACATGAGCACACACACACACAGACACATACACACACACAAAGAAGACAGAGAGAGAAATGGACACTAACATACAAAGATCAGTAGGTTTCTTAGAAGCTTTCATGTGGGTAATGGGTGTGAAGAGTGTATTTAAAACTTTTTACTATTCTAATTCCTTGAAGGTCTGATGGGCATAAAGGTTAACACTTTATTGAAGTTTTGCAATAATAGATATGAAGGGGCATTGCTTTTTGGCAGTTTCACAGTTGGGTTAGATACAATTAGGTCATGCCCAGTTGGTTCCCCAACTCTGGGCCATCCCTCTAATAGTGAAGATTTTAACTGTTAAACAAATGAAAATTTGCGTTAAATGATTCAACACAGCTTTTTGGAGTACTAGCAAGAAAGGTAGGTTTCAAAATTCAAATGATTCTGCACTATTATGATTCATCTTTATCTGATTAAAAAATCCTTGTATATTAAGTGGATATTTCTCATTTGAAATTTTATTATTGTATTACATATGTATTATTACATAAGAAATAATTGGGCATTCTTTTTCTACTCAAAACCCTTGAATAAAAAAAATTTGTGTCTTAGGTAATCTTAACTAGCTAGATTTCAAGCTGTTGAGTAGTCCCTGTAGTTATCAGGGTTTCAGAAATGTGATTGGAGCATAAGTATAGCTTTTGTAAACTTAACCTTATCTTCTATTATCTTCTTTATTTCTGTTAATGAGGAAAATGATACTTCTACTCTAAGAGTATAAAGGAAACAACTGTTTATATCTCCATCTACTAAAGTCTTCTTAATAAAAAGTCTTCTTAGTAATTCCTTTATATAGTTTTTGCCATGTGTCAGCATCTAAAGGAAACATCGTTATCAATGTTACATTGTTTAATGAGATGCAAATATTGAAATCATCCTCCTTGAGAATAGTGGGGGTAAAAAGACATACTTATTAGCAAGTTTGTATTAAAATTGTTTTTCATTCTCTGAAAAGCATTATAGTATACATTACCCATTAAACTATAAGGCAGGATCTCAACTTGGGCAAATTGCCATTTGGAGCTGGAGAATTCTTTGGTGTGGGGTCTGTCCTTTGCATTATGAAATGTTTAGCAGCATTCTTCACCTCTGCCCTCTACATTGTCAGCAACACGCCTGCCCAAATTGTGACAATTGAAACAATATCCAGACATTGCCAACTATCCCTTAGGAGGCAAAATTGACCCTGATTGAGAACTACTGCTCTGAGGCTTGTAGTTTGTTTTCAGCTGTTTACCCAAATTTTATAAAGTCCAGGCTGTGCGGTAACTGTTCACAAAAAGTTTTTTTTTTTTTTTTTGAGTGAAGTAATGAAGAAATATAAGTCCTCTGTCTTCCCTGCATTTTAAATAGATGTCACCAGGAAAAAGAAGTTCCAGGGGCCTATGTGCTCAGTACTACATTAGGTATGGTCATTGATACAAAGGAAGTGAGTAGCTTGGTCTCTGGGCTAAAGAGGTTTTTAATCAAGTTCTAGTGAAAAGATCAATATTCCAAGAATAGTAGACTAATGGAAGGCAGAATATATTGGCAATGAACCAAAAGGCAAAGTGGTCATACTCCAAAATGTATGGCACAAACTATGGTGATATTACTGATCTTTTGATTTGATGTTCCCTTGAAGGTTCTATGACCCATTTTGACATGTGGGCAGTGGTGAAATGCTGGTTTATTAACTCAAAACTCTCTGCTATGATACATAATAACAGAGAGAACAGTAAGAAGATATTCTGTTTAAACAAACCAGATCACTTTTTCATGGGACAGCCAAGCCATGCTGCAGACGAGGTGCTGAGCCTGGTTATGTTAGTAGCTGAGCAGTAACTGAAGGAGACAAATCTAACCAGGCGTGGCAAGTCCATGGCTGACATGTGAGCTTGTACATTCAGAATGAGGACACGGTAATGGAGATCATACAGCGTTTTTCTGTTAGCATCAGACCTTAGCTATTTAATGATAATAAAACTTTCCTAACATTTGCAAGTTTTCAAATATTTATTTTCTTTCATTCTGCACCATTCCTCTGACCACTAAAATAATTTAGGTCATGTGTTTTTGTGTTATCTAAATAGCATTCAACACCAGAACAAAAAAATCCTTTCTTCACTTTGAACCATTAAAATCCTGGTTGGATAGTTTATGTCAGGTTTTAATCTCTTGAAATTTTTACTGTGATTAATAATGGATCTTTGAAGGCTAAGATATAGTCATTTCTACAATATCTATTTCATACTAGAAAAATCTCCAAATTAAATAAGCTAATATCAAAATCTCATATATTATGTGCAAAGAGCTCTTTCTTAAAAAAACCATAGAATTTAATAAAGACAAAGGACTTTGGAGAACATTAAGTTTATAAATGTTACTGTGACTTTGTCAAATAATTTAGTATTCTCACCTTCACAGCACACAGCAGAAGAGTAAATTCCCTTCTGGCTTGGAACTAGGGTGTCCATGTGATCTGTTTTCACCAATGATATGTGAGCAGACAAGTGTGGTTCCTGGGCAAAACCCCTAAGAGGCATGACTTGACTTTGTCACTGTGACCAGCAATATTCCAGACAGTGGTGGCTCTATTATCTTCAGTCTTGGAGTGAGGATAATGACAAAGCAGAACAGTGACTTCAGCTGACTTGCACAGAACTCACGGAAGACAGAAATTTGTTGTTTAACCAACAGCTACATATAGCCAATAAATATCAATACAGGAAGTAAGATTTGATTTGGTAATTAAACAGTTAACCAAAATAGATAATATAAAAGGAGGAGCAGATTTTGAAACAGTATACTGGGTATAGTTTTGAACGGTGATTCACATATTGGTGGTATTCAATATAACAGTTAATTCTTGAGCAGTCCCCTGCGGATCTGTCCTTAAATAGTCAAAATAACCAGTGAAACTCTATCGAAATCTATATTCCATTTAACTTATAGCCAGCTGAAAAGCAAAAATATTGGGAAGAATTACTCAGTTTTCAAAAGAAATTCAAAATTATAATTTAGTAAGTTTCAATATTATGTAAGATCATAGAAATTTAACATCACCTATTTTATTGGATGAGTGTAGCTGTGGTATAATTTATTAGATGCATATGTGAGCATATCACTTTTGTGGTCTCAAGTGCCAAACTCCATTTAAAACTACAATGACCTTACATTGTCTTTTTCTTATACTGCAGTTTCTACCTTTTATCCCTTCTATCTAAGCAGTTAAAGACTACATACTTGGAGTAGTATAATATTGTAATGATTCTTCCATTTTTTTACCAAATGATATTTATTGAATCCTATTATATTAAAAGCAGTGGGAGAAAGAACCACTGGATATGCTATTAAATATCTGATGCTCTTAAGAAAGGAGAAGGCAATGGCAGCCCACTCCAGTACTCTTGCCTGGAAAATCCCATGGATGGAGGAGCCTGGTGGGCTGCAGTCCATGGGGTCGCTAAGAGTAGGACACGACTGAGCGACTTCACTTTCACTTTTCACTTTCATGCATTGGAGAAGGAAATGGCAACCCACTCCAGTGTTCTTGCCTGGAGAACCCCAGGGATGGGGGAGCCTGGTGGGCTGCCATCTATGGGATCACACAGAGTCGGACACGACTGAAGTGACTTAGCAGCAGCAGCAGCAGCTCTTAAGAAGTTTAAAATGTAGATAAAGCAACTTTTATTTAGAGTGTAAGAGTCAGATGCAAACTGTGCTAGCATGGTCCTGTGTTGACTAGGCTGAGATTTATGTTGTAGTTTCTTTCATTCTGTTGGAAGATGATAGAAGGATTTCTGCTATAACACTCATTTTGAAAACATGAATTTGTTCCAACATGATTAATATATTAGAGAACAATTTGCGTAATGCAAATTTTGAACTTCCTTATGCACAGTTTTGTCTATGAGAAACACAAGGTGAATGAACACTGAAAACTGCACACGGTAGAATTGAGATGCTTGGAGATAAAATACACACATGCACATATCTCAAATGTTCACCAGCTACCATGTTCACATCTCATGTGTTATGAGCCACACCCTTCCACACCTCACACTACAACTATCTGTCTAATTTCTTGTAGCTCTCCTTTCCCCCACTTCTTAGTAACACATGAGCTAAACTCTGTTGAGGTCACCAGCATAAGCAATGTTCAGGTCTTTTTCAAGATAAACTGACATTTACTGAAGTATTTCCATATTTTTTTACCCATTTATCATATGTAAAACTATGTTAACATTTTTACCAGGTTTCCTTTTTTTTTAATGAGTCACTGACAAAGTTTTTGAGTGTTATACCCCCAAATCATTTCCTGCATAAGTCCTGGTGCTTTTTATTGCATAATTTTTGCATATAATGCCTTACAGCAAAACTGATTATACATAGGTCTGCTTACTTTGGTTCAATATCAATAGCAATAATACTGATAGTGCTAAATCTGCAGGGGGATTTAACACTGGGGGCTGTTTGAAAGCTTAAGGATGCAGCACTATTCTGTATTTCACTCCAGGAGAGAAATATTTAGAATTTTTGAAACATTGCACTTATCTCTTATAAAAAGAATTCAGACATGTCTGTAACTATGATAGTATCTTTTGCAAGGAGCAATTGTCTCCCAGATATTTAGTCAACTATCTCATCTGGGAAGGATAAGGTCTTCTTGGACAATCAGCAAGTTCTCAGTTTAACTGGGTCAATTATTGTCACTTTGTATATTTCCTTTTTAGCAATAAATGGAATAGAGAATGCAGTCCAGTTTCCCAACTCATTCACTTATTCATGATTTTGGCAAATATTTATTGAGTAACTGCTGTGTATCATGAACAGTTCTAGATTTGTTAGGCACTGTGGTAAGAGAGACCAAATTCTTGCCCTTGTAGAGCTCATTATATTAACCATGAAAATTATAAATCTGCAATAACATAAGTAATCAAAGAGAATTAGTGGTAGATATTTTCTGTCTTTAGTTTTGGGCTGAGTTTGTGGGTGGCAATCCTTCAAGGATAACTTCTAGTTTCAATTGTCTCTGACAAAACTAGATTGAAGTAGTTGTTCTCTTACAAGGGAATGCCAAAGACAAGTGTTCTGCAGAAAAATGTTTTCAAAAAATTGTTTGCTGATGGAATAATCAACAGCTCAACTAGGCCAGGTTGTAGATGTGTGACCTGTTGCTGTGTACCCTGGGTGTGTGGTAGAAAACTGCAAGAAAGACTTGTTTGGCTACTAGTGGTTTCTAAATTGAATTAATTAAGCAAACATTTCAACATTCACCAGTAGGAAATGTTAGCTATTCACATTAAACTATTAAAAATTTTGATGATGTTTTAGTTCCAATACAAATTTAGCCAAACTCATTTAGTCTTAGAGAAAGAGGGTTAACTTCATTTATTTCTTCTAAATATAAACTTGCTTTCTTAGCTGAATTATCCAAGATCTTTCCCAGTCCTCCTGGCTCCCTTTTTTCTTCCTGATTTCCTTTTGTTCTGCAGAGGGCTCCATGCCTTGGGTGAGGTTCTGAACTACAATAGAGGAAGAGGGAGCCTCTGTGGTCTGCTTTGAGCACTACGAAAATGTATTGAACAAGTTTTACTTTCTTAGAGTGCTATATAGCTGGATTTTTTTTTTTAATGTGTCTAAGAAATGGAAACATTTTGTCTCATATAAAAAAGAAATATTTTTATACTGTGCTCCACTCACAGACCACATCAGAGGTATTCTAAGAATAGAATAGATCAAATATATTTTATGGAAATATAATGAGAAAAGGATGTGTTCCCAAAACTCACTCTGAACAAAGGAATGCAGCATAGTCAGAAATACTTTAATGCTCCTAACAATTTTCTCATGTGAAAGGCTGAGGAACAGCCCTGGTTTAGAGAAATCTCCCACTTCTCCCCAGGCTCCCTGAACTTGAGATCAGAACTAGGAAATCTATACATTCTGAAAAAGAAAATGTATGGAAAAAGTGACTTGGGGCATTAACCAAAAAGGCATTTTTTTGAAAGAAGAAAACATCAATATGAAACATTTTGTCATATTTCATTTCATTGATCATATATTTATTTTATGTATTCCAGAATACTGAAACTTAGAAGTAACTGAATTTCTGGGGATTCATATTAGACTTGTCAGTCTGTGTTTGAAAAAACTTACTGGGAAACCAAATATGTTACAATCATTTGCTTTTATCATCCTGTTCTACCACATATACAAAGAATAGTAAGACGAAATACACTGAACATATACCTTCTCTGAAAAACAAAATACATCAAGGGCTGAATTTATATTCAAACAATAACATTCTTTTCATAATAATAACCCACAGGTGTTTAAGGAACTAAACTTACTGACTTTATCAAAGTCACCTGACCAGTTATATTTTCCTAATCATACTACCTAATGCATTTTAAGAATATATTAGTTTGCTTTTTAAATTTTTCTAGCTATGACACTAATGCATAAGTATGATTTTCTTGCTTTCTCAAGATTCTGTGTTCCAGTTTATATATTCATATTGATTCTTCTGCTGGAGTCAGTGTTACCACCAAATGTCTGTATTGTCTTGCTGAGTTTATTTTGCTTCATAATTTTTCACTTCTGAGATATTCTAAATTGGGCAATAATATTCAGCCCCTTTTCACCCCTACATTGTGTTTTCTCAAAAAATATATGCATTCTCAATGGGTTACTGTTTATTTACTGTACATGCTATAGTACAGTCTGAAGGGACTACATAGTCCCATGAAAGAGAAGTCATCATAATATTTATACATTAAACACACATATTCATGTACATATATCTATTTTTTTAAACCCAAAATGCATATGCTATCATGGCCCCCAAGGTAGCAATAACATATGCAGAGAAAATTTATGCAGTTCCAGGCTGTGAACAGGATTTCTAAGAGCTACTTCCAGAAAACATTACCCCCCTCCTTGTTCTTCAATCTGTCCGCTTACTTCACTCTGAAGACCTCCATTCGCTTCCTAAATTGACTAGTGAGCTGGAGGACTTAGCCTAATCATTAGGTTTGCTATTTGGTGATGTCTGAGGAGTAATGGGAATATTTTTAGGAAGGGATGGTGTGTGTATGTTTCTTTGTATATTGTTTCCCTCATAAAGGATTTGCAGGATGGATGCACTGCTTAGATAAACAGAGCAGTTTTATTTTTTAAAAGCATCAATAAAATAGTGTACAAAGGTATAATTTTTGTCAACTTAAGTTCCTCTAGGTATTTTCAAATTAAAAAAAAACCCAAAATTCTGTAGCATTTAAAAATAATTTAACACATTTTTTAAAAGATAAATTTTTTAGATCTCATTGTTTAAAATCCCCTGAATGAGGAAGGAATATATGCCCTCAAAATCTTTCTATTTTCTTATAAAACAGGAAATGCTATAGGATGATACAAATGAAGAGAAGCAAATTGTTTTGTTTTGAAAGATATACATTCACAATGTTTAATAGAATATTTGAAGTATTACATTGTATATTAATGATTCTTTACAGTATTGAATATTTACATAATATATTTATATTTATAGGTACATATATACTTTATATATGCTTATGTGTTATAAACCTATGATATATATATTAATATGATATTTTAAAACATCATTATATATTATTTAAATCATGAGAGCTGCACTAAAATTACTTTATGTGGGGGCTTTCCCCTAAGTTCTGGTGAACCATGAGAGACCATCTGCATTAGAATGTGACAAAATGAAAATGGAAATAGGGTTTATGAGATCTTGAACTCTCCTATCACTTCTGTGTCTTGTCTTCTGTCTCAATTTTTCCATCAATAGAATGGACATGAATTAAAACATACATTCACAATACATTTTGAGTTATGAATTAAAAAATCAATTTTTTCCATGATAAAATAGTCCATTCTATTTTTTATGATTCTTAGTAGTAATATTAAAACAGAGTTAAATTTTGTCCGTTTCTACAATTTGCTTTAGCATACAGATTGCTATCCAGTCTCATTTGGCTCCCTGTGTTAGAGTAAACAGCGTGTCTTTCAGGTTCTTCCATGATCTGGCTTCCTGCTCCTTCTCAGGCAGCATTTTCTGTACTCTTGCACCGACTCACTCTGTCTTAGCCACACTGATGTTGTTATTGCCCCTCCGACAAGCCAGGTAATCTTCATCTTAAGGTAGGGCATTCACTTGAGTGTTTTCTCTGCCTCAAATATTTTCCCCCAGGTATTCATTTGGTTGGCCCCCTTATTTCCTTTCATCCTTTGGTCAAATATCATTTCTCAACAAGGCCAACTCTCATCACAGTATTAATGTTCCTATTACTCATTTTCTTTCCACCATAGCAGTCCAGATCCCCTTTAATCATTTAACGTTTTCCCTCAGAGTGCTTATCACCTTCTAATATACTAAGACCATGGTATCCAATCCCATCACTTCATGGCAAATAGATGGGGAAACAATGGAAACAGTGACAGACTTTATTTTGAGGGGCTCCAAAATCACTGCAGATGGTGACTGCAGCCATGAAATTAAAAGACTCTTGCTCCTTGAAAGAAAAGCTGTGACCAACCCAGACAGCATAAAAAAGCAGAGACATTACTTTGCTGACAAAGTCTCTCTAGTCAAAGCTATGGTTTTTCCAGTGGTCATGTATGGATGTGAGAGTTGGACTGTAAAGAAAGCTGAGTGCTGAAGAATTGATGCTTTTGAACTGTGGTATTGAAGAAGACTCTTGAGAGTCCCTTGGACTGCAAGGAGATCCAACCAGTCCATCCTAAAGGAGATCAGTCCTGGGTGTTCATTGGAAGGAGTGATGCTGAAGCTGAAACTCCAATACTTTGGCCACCTGATGCGAATAGCTGACTCATTTGAAAAGACCCCAATGCTGGGAAAGATTGAAGGTGGGAGGAAAAGGGGACCACAGAGGATGAGATGGTTGGATGGCATCATCTACTCAATGGACATGAGTTTGAGTAAGCTCTGGAAGTTGGTGATGGACAGGGAAGCCTGGCGTGCTGCAGTACATAGGGTCAAAAAGAGTCAGAGACAACTGGGTGATTGAACTGAGCTGAACTGAATATACTAGAGGACTTACTTCTTTATTATATTTATGTATTTGTTGTCTATCATTCCATAAAGAATGTAAGATACATGAGGCAGGGATCATTGTCTATTTTGCTTGCTGATGCACTCAACTGCCCAGATTTGTGCTTGGTGTAATATACTCAGTCTATTCATTGAATGAATTAAATGAGTGAATGAATGAATAAACAAATGCAAAATGTCTCTTTTCAGACATTGAAATGGCTTCCCAGCTCTCATCATGGCAATTTCTTTTCTCTGAATATGCTCCAATTTATTTGCATTCCTATAAAAATAGTATTCTATAGTTTTCTTGATACACTCTAAATCAGTTTGAAGTATAAAAGGAAAATCTCTTCTATCATTTTGGGGACTATCTTCCTAGTGATTCTGCTTTGAGAGAAACATGTCATACTGCTGATTCAAGGGAAATTATAATTAAGTAAGATAATGAAATATACTTTTGTATTATCTGCCCTTAAGTTTCATGCACCTCATTCCATACTTTTGGGGTTGATTTTATGGATATAAATGTTGGAATTTGCATTTATTCACTTTATATTAGGTTTTGTGATAGTAGATTCTATTATTACAGGTTATGAAATGTTTACCTCATTCATTCATTCGCTGTTGGTGCTGTTCAGTAGCTCCGTATTATCCAACTCCTTACAACTCCATAGACTGCAGCATGCCAAAGTATTGGAGTTTCAACTTCAGCATCAGTCCTTCCAATTAATATTCAGGATTGATTTCCTTTAGGATCGACTGGTTTGTTCTCCTTGCTGTCCAAGGGATTCTCAAGAGTCTTCTTCAACACCAGTTCGAAAGCATCAATTCTTTAGTGCTCAACCTTCTTTATGGTCCAACTCTCACAACCATACATGACTACTGGAAAAACCACAGCTTTGATTAGACAGATCTTTGTTGGCAAAGTAGTGATTCTGCTTCTTAAAATGCTGTCTAGGTTTGTCATAGCTTTTCCTCCAAGAGTAAACTTCTTTTAATTTTGTGGCTGAAGTCACCATCTGCAGTGATTTTGGAGCCTGAGAATATAAAGTCTGTCACTTTTTCCATTGTTTCCCCATATACATGTATAGAGTCATCTCTTGTGTTGTTGGGAGAGGGTGTTTTCTATGATCAGTGTGTTCTCTTGGCAAAATTCTGTTAACCTTGAACCTGCTTCATTTTGTACTCCAAGGTTAAACTTGCCTGTTACTCCAGATATCTCTTAACTTCCTACTTTTGTATTCCAGTCCCCTATGATGAAAAGGACATCTTTTTGTTGTTAGTTCTAAAGGGCTTGTTGGTCTCATAAAACCATTCAGCTTCAGCTTCTTCAGCATTAGTGGCTGGGGCATAGACTTGGATTACTGTGATACTGAATGGTTTGCCTTGGAAATGAACAGAGATCATTCTGTCATTTTTTAGATTGCACCCAAGTACTGCATTTCAGACTCTTTGTTGACTATGAGGGCTACTCTATTTCTTCTAAGGGATTCTTGCCCACAATCGTAGATATAATGGTCATCTGAATTAAATTTGCCCATTTCAGTCCATTTTAGTTCACTGATTCCTAAAATGTCGATGTTCACTCTTGCCATCTCCCCTTTGACCATTTCCAATTTACCTTGATTCATGAACCTAACAAAATCCAGGTTCCTATGCAATATTGTTTACAGTATCGGACTTTACTTTCACCACAGACACATCCACAACTGTGTGTTGTTTCTGCTTTGGCTCAACTTCTTCATTACTTCTGGAGCTATTTCTCTGCTCTTCTCCAGTAGCATATTGGGCACCTACCAACCTGAGCAGTTCATCTTTCAGTGTCATATCTTTTTGCCTTTTCATATTGTTCATGGGGTTCTCAAGGCAAGAATGCTGAAGTTGTTTGCTGTTCCCTTCTCCCGTGTGTCACTAAGTAAATATTAATTAGATATCTACCTTGTTTTAATTATCATTACATTAAAAAAGTAAGAAAACTGGGATATTAGCAGCTCTCTTGGAATTTACAATCCTGGGGGAGGGGAAGGCATTAGAATGGATACGTGTATGTATATGACTGAGTCACTTTTCTGGGCACCTGAAGATATCACAACATTGTTAATCAGCTATACTCCTACGGAAAATAGAAAGTTAAAAAAATTACTACTCATGCAGTAGATCCTTATTACAGCCTGTGATGTCTCAGCTTCTGTATACTACTAAATATTGTTGACATTCCATGTTATACTCAGTCTTATACGTTGTTATATAATATTCTGCTATTATTCTATTCTTTTCTAATATGTGAGACATAAACTCACAATGCAAAGTAGAAATTGTAACAGGCAGTTCTTCCACCATGAATGCATGAAATAGGGGGTTGACTGTAGGAAGTGACAATTGAGTTGAGATCTGAAATGAGTTAACTATGAAAGGAGAAGGAAGACGTTTTCATGCAGAGGTGATAAAGTCGAGAATGTTTTTGGAGCATAAAGCAGCATGATGTGTATAAAGGTCTGAACGAAGTCCAAAGTACTTAAAGTCAGAACTGTGCAGGGGAGTAGAGTGAGATGAGGTGCAGGTGGGACCTGATCCTGTAGGGCCACAAAAGCTGGTCTAAAGAGTCTGTTATCTTAGATGGTCTTACCTGTCTGACATTTAGAGATTTTCAGAAGCAAAAGTTTTGTCCACTCTATCTGAAAGTGGTGTGGTTGTGTTTAAACTTCCTTATAGAATGTAGATATTCCTTATAAGATTTATTTCAGTTAAGACACAATCACAACCTTCAAGTACATGGATCCAAGGGAATAAGAAGATGGAGGCTAGGAAAAGTCTGATAATAAACAGTTCTCCTTTATCACCTCTGAGGATAGCACAGTGGGGAGTAACTAAAATGCTGCAGAAAGTCAAATAGAGCCTAGAAGAAGCACACACTTTTTTGTTTTGCTTTTGCTTTTTTTGTTGGTCTTGTTTTATATTTACAGGGTCAGAGAGAAGAGCTGTTATAAACCTCCTTCCATTTAAAATCAGCCATTCCCTTGCAAATTTAGAGTTTAAATATTTTTTGTTGTTCTTGTTTAAATTTTCTCACCCTGAATGTTAAGGGAAAATATAAAGAATATAAAAAATTGACAAATATAATTATATATTAATTTCATTCAACCTAAGTGTACTATTTCAGTATCCTTGAGTATAAGTCTGGTACTAATTTTCCTTTTTCGGTACACCACTCCACACATGCTTATTAGCAGGAAGTCTACTGAATGGAGAGGTCTCCTCCTACCTCCTGAATTGTGCAAGAGCCTCAGAGTCTTGGCTGATATAAAAGTGACATGGTTTGGATATCTTGCTTCCCAAGATTTGTTGCTGAGAAAACTTCAAAGTCTGGGGCTTCAACCTCAGGCTTCTACCTCAGCTCACAGCGGTGCCACATACTAAGGTTCCAGAGCTGTAGTTGTCTTACTTCACATGCATGTATATACTCAGAGGTTTTTTTCCCAAGATAAAGCTTCATACATTAGGGGCCAGAACATGATGAACTTTCACTCTTTTCCCTACACTATTAGAATCAGTCCTTCCTGAAAAATCTGAGGCTATCACAAAGAGGTAGAACCATCAACTCAGATTTCGACTTTGTTCCTGGAGACATCTCCTTTGTAGTTATTGGCAACAGTTTCTACCTATGGTCTTTGTTCCCAGCCACCTTGTTCTCTGCTGCCAAATTACTTTAACTCTGAGTCTTCAGTAATGGGTCAGCATCCCTGAGTTCCTTTTACCGTTCACTGCACTCATACCAGGAGTCTGCTGTCTCTAAGCCAAATAAAGCAAATGTTTTCTTAAACCTGTCCTTTGTGCTAAGTCACTTCAGTTGTGTCCGACTCTGTGTGACCCTGTGGACTGCAGCCCACTGGGATTCTCTGTCCATGGGATTCTCCAAGTGAGAATACTGGAGTGGGTTGCCATGCCCTTCTCCAGGGGATCTTCCTCACTCAGGTATCAAACCCACGTCTCTTATGTCTCCTGCGTTGACAGGCATGTTCTTTACCACTAGCACCATCTGTGAAGCCCCATAACCTGTCCTATATATTTTCAAAATTAATAGAAGCCCCTAAAATGACCTTGAAGAGCTTAATATTTTATTTTGATCCACATGTTTAGTTCCAGCCACGGGGAATGAAGATTCAGGTTTGGCTTTCTTATTTCACCAACTAAAAGGAAACAATCGCAATTAGAGATCAAAATTCAAGAGAGCCAAGATTTTTATGTTTGATACACTGTTCTATCTCCAGAACCTGGAACAAAATCTGATATAAAGTAGGTATACCTTTACTTATGGAGTTAATAACAAAAAGGGTGATCATTGTGGATAAATAGTTTACAATAGAATTGTGGTCAGAAAGTACCTTACTAAGAACACAGTTGTGATTGGTTCAAAGATTACATTTAAAGCTATTTGATGCAGTTTTGGAGCAAGAAATAAATAGAGAAGGTATGATGATGAGAGGGTTTCCATGGTGGCTCAGACAGTAAAGAATCTGCCTGCAACGCAGGAGACCTGGGTTTGGTCCCAGGGTTTGCAATATCCTCTGGAGAAGGGAATGGCAACTCACTCCAGTATTCTTGCCTGGAGAAGTCCATGGACAGAGGAGTCTGGTAGGCTGCAGTCCATGGGGTTTCAAAGAGTCTGACACAACTTAGAGACCTACACACACACACACACACACACACACACGATGATGAGAGTGGAGATAAGAGCCTGAAATAAAACTAGACTGTTTCTCAGAAGTATATTAAAGTAAAAGTTTAACTTACAAAATATCTAATTCTCTCTCAAATAAATGATGCAAAAAGTTCCCATGTTAACATAAAGGAAGCCCATAAAATATTCTTAAAATATTCTAATCTCCATATACATATATATATAATGAGTATGTCTTTCACATTAAAGTGTGTATTTTTAAAGTAAATTAGATTACAATCAAGGATAAAAAGCAAAATTTTGTAGAATAACAGATAAACACCACTGAATTGCTATTTCTATCAAAAACAAAGCAATGGAATATTTACGATAACCCTCTATATATTGCATAGATTTCATATATTTGATTTCATTACACAGAGTATAACACTCAATTAGGTTATACTAATAATGCCTCCAAAGAAGGCATTCTGGCCTAATGTGTACATAAAAAAGGATTTAAAAAATCCCTACCTAATCATGTACTTTATGATATGCCAAACCAACATATTGGGAACCTAACATAAGCCAGTAGGCTTTTCATTTAAAAGATTGTATCCTTCAATATTATGTTATGTACCTTCGTTTTCTTCAGATGAAGGCCATATTCACTTATGGAACAAAGTAGAAGGCTCAAAAATGTGAATTTTCTTATGTCTGTAACAGAAATTGAAAGTTCATCATGCAATTAAATTTGGTTCAGATTGAACAAGAGGGCATGGTTTGTTTTTTTTTTTGCAGGTAAAAATTATACTTTTATTTGAGTCACCAGGAGAAAGATTCACTTGTGGTCCAAGTCAAATGTTCAGAATCATAACAGGCCAGAAAGATTTGATCCCAAGCACAAGCCCACGAGGGAGGGGACCAAAACAGACCAAGAAAAGACAACCACCCCATATAAAAAGATGGATGGACGGCTTCACACACACACACGCACGCACATACACACAGGTGAAATGTTTGGACAGAAGCAAATTCCACGTGATCATTTCTATTTCTTTTTAAATACAGGTTTGTGGGGTGGTATTTTTTTTTCCAGCTATTAAAAAAAAAAAAAAAAAAGGCCCAAAAGTGCATATGTGAGGGGGAAAAGGCAGAAATTAAGCAATAAAGTAGTTTTCCCTGGCGGGACATTTAAATTCAAAATACAAAGATATCTCTTTATCTCAGATCATTGGCTTTTCTTTTAATCCTGAAGTAATATTTAATGTTTGCCTTAACTTTGAATTTCTTAATTGTCCTCAGAGAAATATGATCTATATTTAAATTAATTATCACTTTGCCAACATAGGACTGTATAATCAAAGTGATGGTTTTTCCATTAGTTGTATGGATGTGAGAGTTGGACCTTAAAGAAGGCTGAGCACTGAAGAATTGATGCTTTCCAACTGTGGTGCTGGAGAAGACTCTTGAAAGTCTCTTGGGTGGCAAGGAGATGAAACCAGTCAATCCTATAGGAAATTAACCCTGAATATTCATTCGATGGACTGAAGCTGAGGCTAACGCTCCAATACTTTGGCCACAATGCAAAAAGCCAACTCACTGGAAAAGACCCTGGTGCTGGGAAAGATTGAGGGTAGGATGAGAAGGGGGGGCGACAGAAGATGAGATTGTTGGATGGCATAGTCAACTCAATGGACATGAATTTGGGTGAACTCAGGGAGATAGTGAAGGACAGGAAGTCTGGCATACTGCAGTCCATTGGATCACAAAGAGTCAGACACGACTGGGTGATTGAACAATAACAATAATTTGTAAGTCTGTCCAGAGAGAAATTCTTGATTTAATTCCCAATCAAACTTTCTAATTTTCCCTTGTTTGAATATCGACTCTAACATCACTGCTGCATAATTCTTAGAGATTTCCTCTCAACTAGATAATTCCCAAGAATAAACTGTGATATATTTTAGTAAGAAAAGAAACACAATTGTGATGTTTGTCTTGAGAGCTTCATAATGTAGAAACACAACAATTGACTGGTTCACAATTTAGGACTACTTCAAAATGAAATTCTGAGCATCATAGTCATTTAACCCAGAACAGCAGAGGAAATTAAAAATTATGTTACACTTTATACAGTACTTTTTTGTGGGCATGTGGGGAAAAAAGTATTCTAAATCTAGTGAGATATTTATTAAAAGGCTACCACACAGCCAAGAAAATAAGGTAGATTTTATTTAAAGATCTGGAGAGTGTTTTTTAGAAGTATTCATGAATAGTTTTTGGATTGCACGTACATGGTTCACCAAACTAATCAGTCTACTTGGCTTACTTATTGCTACTCAGCACACTGTCAATTTGGAATTCCTTTTCTCTAAAGATGGTCAGACTCAGTACACTTGATTGAAAATACTTGCTGAACTTGGAATTTGAGGCAATCAACATGTTTGTCTCAAGTATCCTTCTATTTTTTATTTTGGAAAATGAAATTTGAAACTCAAATCTGAACCATTTTGGAGTATCTTTTAAAGAATATTTGCTTAATCTGCCCAAATAAGTTGTAAGCATTGTGGTGGTGGCGGGGTTTTATACATTGTACACCTTTGGATTCCTTGATAACAGTAAATACTTTTGCTGAGAACTGAAAGTAGATTTATTAAAGAAGATGTAAACAGACTTAACCTCTGACCTTTTTCTTACTAGCTGTGGGACTATGGACAAGTTACTCAACCTCTCTAAGCCTGTAAAATGGGAATGCTAATAGTATTGGGCTATAGGTAGGATTAAGTGAGATTATAAACTTAAAACAGTGCCTGAAATTTTGTCAGTAGGAGATATTGGTAAAAATCATAGGTATTGTTATCACTACTATTGTTTCCATTAATACTATACAATACATTTTGTTGCTGATTCTCCATAAATGTGTCGTTAAATTATAACGCTGCTGCTGCTGCTAAGCCACTTCAGTCATGTCTGACTCTGCGACCCCAAGGACTGTCCATGGGATTCTCCAGGCAAGAATACTGGAGTGGGCTGCCATTTCCTTCTCCAGGGGATCTTCCTAACCCAGGAATCGAACCCAGGTCTCCCACGCTGCAGGCAGACTCTTTACCCATCAGGGAAGCTAATCATATTGATAATTAGGCAAATGCAGGATTTGGTGGATAAAGTGAGAAAAGGATGAGGTCATGGTCATTATTCACTAATTTATTATGTCCCCATATCCTGGAAACACAGGACGTTTACAGAAATATTACGTAAATATAATCCAGATATGGTTGACCCATTCCGTTCTTGTCCTGTGTCCATTTTGAAGGAGACCTCAGTCCATTGACTAATTTCTCTCAAACTAGTTTGAACTTTACAGAGCTTTGAAGGCAATACAGAATTTTATGGAAAATTTCATATGTGGGGGGAGGCATGTTTGTTGAAAATGTATATTGACAACACTAAGCAACAGGTGAAAAAATGCCCATCAGACATTTTTGTTCTTCCCAGAAACACAGCTTCCTCATCTCATCTCAGTTTGGAACCCTCTTTTCCTCAAAGCTACTCTCTTGCCATAAGAAATTCAGCTCTTTTTTAAGTGCATAAGCCCAAATCATTCACAAAGTCTGCAATGAACTGATTGAACTCTCTTTAGAAAATGTTTATAGATCAACTGTGGCTTTCCAAATACACGTGTATGGCTCTCACACCTCTCTTACAGGTGCTATAAGAGTGAGGGCAGCAAAGTATTCCTTTGACAAAGACTAGATCTTCTTGGGAGGATATTCTGATATTAAGAAAGTTGAAATTCCCTACTTGTCATTACTTACTGAGAGTATTGTCTGAAAATATTTATGTAATATGTATCAAGAATTTAGTCTTTACAAACCACTGGATAGGTAAAGTGAGAGGACGGAAAGAGGACTAACCATGTCTGTCTTCTTGTCTGAGGAGAGACAGACACGTAATTAAAAAATACCAAAAAGGGCTGATTCAGCAAATAGTTTTAGGCTGGGATATGGATACAAGAGAAAGAAATTAATCTTAACAGGATGATTCTAGGAAGTAATAGTTTTGTTTGAAAGTTTCTCTATCCTAAAGGACTGGTTTGAATTTTGGTTTGTGAACGTTGAGGTCAAAATGTATTACATAGAGACAGTTATTTATGCAAAGGCAGAGATAATTATTCAAAGGAGGTCATTTCAGAGAAACTGCAGGGACTTTATGGAATGGAGAAATAGGAGACAGAAAGATCTGGAGAAGGCTTGGGATAAAATCATGGAAGTTTGGAGGAGCTGAGTCATGAAAAGAAACTGTGCTGTTTTTGGATCACTTTGTGACAAGTGGGTTAGAGAAAAATCTGCAGTCAACAATTCAGGTTAGTAATTAAAAGCTAATTTTTTCTGAATTGTTATTCTGTTTTTGAGCTATACCTCTGATTTTGTTTAATCCTCACAACACTGTATTATTTCCATCTTACTGAGAGGAAAACAGACATAGAAAGGTAATTTTTTCACTAGCGCACAGTAAATGCCCAAGCTGTGGTTCAAATTTAGGATTTTCTGATTCAAAATTTTTGGTTTATATTTTTCCCTTATCAGAAAGGAATTGCAATTCATCAGACAGAAGTAATGTGATTCTTCACATGGGCAACTAGAAGTGAAAAGAGAGGAGATTGATTTTAAAAATAGCATACAGGGAGATACTGTAGATTTGTAACATTGACTAGATGAGAAGAAGGCGAGAAAGCAAGAGACTTGTGGGCAAGAAGAGAGAAGAAGGGCGCCATTGCCACATGTGCCAAGTCAGGAGGAACGCCTTGGCCAGAAATCTGAATCTGGAATTCAGTCTTAGAAGGGGATGATTGAAATGGTTTGAGGGCATAATGTGTTGCAGAGGGTGAGACTATTAATACATATGAAGGATGCACCGAAGAGGAACGTAAAAGGAAAATGAAGCAATGTCTTCTAGAGCCAGAAGAAAAATCAGTTAGGACAGGGCAAGAGATGGAAGCACATCAATAAAGAAATAAGCATGGAAATAAGCATTAATAAGTGTGGAAAATATAGAAAATGCTGCAAAGTGGCCAAGTGCTTCTGAACTGGGCAACCTAGGGGAAATCAAGTCATTTCTTGAAGCTGAAATTTCTCCAAGTAGCTGTTAAAAAATCTTGTTAAAGAAAAGATGGTTCTGAGGATAAATGTGCTAGACACATGCAAAATGCTCAGCACACTGCCAGGCACAAAGTTCGTGATTGGTGAATTCAGCTATCAGTAACAGCATCATCAACATATTAGTAAAAGTTAAAAGAGGCACTTAGATTCGATGACTCATAGGTTTTTGGTGATAGTTTAAGTAAATGGTTTCCATACTTTGTGGGTCAGAAACAGATTACAAGAGTTTGAGAGGAGTAGAAGTAGAGAAATAAACCCTAAACTATTTTTTAAAAGCTTGGTGGCAAATGTAAGGGTAGAAGGTAATGACTCAATGGGGGTTATAATTGAGGATGTGTTTTTCTAGGATTTGAATATGTTTTTACTCTGAGAGGAAGGAGGCAGTGGAAAGGGAGGAGACGAGGATAACTGAGAAGAATAAGCTTTCAAATAGATATGCAGGAAGTGGTCCATTTGAAGGGATGTCAACTTTAGCAACCTCATAACAGAATTATTTGACAACACATGTTTTACATGCACAGGTGGGATGAGTTTCAGAGTGTTATGATGGGGTGTAGCCTCGTATAGAATCATTCAGTGATTCATTTGTACAACTCAGTTTCCAATGTGGAAATCACTTGGGAGTAAATTTCATAACTAAAGCAGTGACTGAGGGTTTTTTTTTAGTTCTTTAAATATCAGTGATGCTGAGAAGAGGTCTCAACAAATTAAAGATAGACTCCTGATGGATCTTGCAAGAACATCACTGATTTGACTGTTGAGGGAGAGATTAAGGGAGAGAGAGAGAAATATCTCATTTCTTCCCTTGTGCCAAAGGACGTAAGAGTGAGTAAATCTTCACAGGGTATGAGATTGCAATAAAGATATGTGCAAATTTAGATGGAAATTAGGCATGTTCCCAGGGCTCCTGGAAAATTGCCAGCATAGTGCTCAAGACATTGCCTTTATAGACTATGTATATATTTATTTCTTTGTAAAGCCAGTCTATAGAGTTTTCTGTTTATGATTGTTCCCAAGGACATTCTTTCTCCAAGCATTTCTCTAAGCAGATACTCACTCAAAGCCAGTTTTCAAGCCATATCAAATATAACCAGTGTTTTCTGTGAATTTCTCTCACTGATATTACTGTTTTGTTTATTACAATTTCTTTTGTGAAATAATCATAGTAAAGACTTATCAAAGATGCATAGGCATGTGTCTGTGTAGGGGGTTAATTCCAAATATGAGAAATTAACAATATTGATTACTATTTCTCCTGTCTATCAAACATACTTTAAATGAACTCTCAAAACATTTTCTGCTTTATGTTACAGTTTAATTCTTCAATGTTCTTTACATCCTAAGTATTTAGAGCTTGAGTAGTTTCTGGAAAGCACATTATAATAGTATAAATTGAAATGCAGGCTATTAATTACTGAAAAGATCAATGCTGTAACTTTCAAAATACTTAATCATATCAATCTATTTTTCTTATGTTTTCATTTTACAAATTTCAAAATCATATGCTGAAGTTAAGAATCTTATACAGTCCTGAATTAAAGAGGTTATAATGAATTACAGCTTTCCTGAAAGACACAAATATGCTTAAATCAGGGACTTGCGAATTTTTTTTTTTGGTGATTTTCTATCTTTACACATTATTCTAAGTTTCCTTAAAGTAATGCAAATTCTGAATATAAAGACTTATTATCCAGAAAAAAATGTCATTTTGAGACTCAATAATTATAAAACTGAAGAATAGTTTTGGATGTATTTAAACTCTAATGAATTTACTAAATACATAAAGTAAATAATTGGGCCATCTTAATATATGTTTTTCGTCTTTGTAATTCTAACATATCCCTCAGAATACAATCACTTTGGGTGCAACAGTTATTTATTAATTTATATTTTATGTCAATTTTATTAAATATTTATATAGCATGCTGAGTCATTTCAGTCGTGTCTGACTCTGCGACCCTGTGGACCATAATCCCCCAGGCTCCTCTGTGCATGGGATTCTTCAGGTAAAAATACAAGAGGGGGCTACCTTGCCTGCCTCCAGGGGATCTCCCCAACCCAGGGCTCAAACCTGCATCTCTTATGCCTTTATGTCTCCTGCACTGGCATGGGGTTCTTTACCACTAGTGCCAGCTGGGAAGCTACCCAATTAATATTATAACAGTTTTTCATAAAATTAATTGGGTGCTCTCCACATGGATTTTATATTCCTAATTTCTGAACTGATAGCATATTTTAGAGAATAAAAAAAGCATGCCACCTGGAGAATTGGTAAAAAGGTTATTTTTAAACCAGAGAATCAACCCTGGGCTGGAAGTCCGCTGGTTTTTTGGTTCCCATAACCAGCCAAGGACCTCAGGCAAGAGTGGGAACTTATTCCTAAATGGGCAGAGCAACATCTGTCTTGGATCCTCTATCTCAGAGGATTGTGCTCAGAATTCAGCAAGAGTTTGTAAAAAGTATTTTGAGTAACATTAAGAACTTGCATTTTTAACTCAAATAAATAACATTTTACCATATCTTTCTAATTGCTCTATTGAAATAATGTTTTTACTCTCAATTTCCTAGAATGTTTTAAAATAAAGATTAGGTACTCATACTGATTCTAGTTTCTGAGACATTGGAGATATTTTGTCCCCTCAAGATTTTGGTTTAATGATTATATACATTGAAATGGTAATAAACTGTACTTATATTTCATTTACTGATGCTATTAGTTTAGCCCAAGCAATTAGTCATCCATCTCATGTAATTTCAATGCAGGAAATTCAATGAGAAGTTTAAAAATAGACTTTTTGAATGGGTGTGTTTAGAACCTATTCTCAGTTCTCATTTTTAGGTCAAGGTGCTTCACTGAGATGATGTCTGGTGGTAAAGTTATGTTGTTAAGTGATTTGGAAAGTGACCCGACAATAAATTTGGGTCAGGTATAAGCCTAAAGCTGAGAAAAATAAGGATCACTGAGCAACAACAGCAATAACAAACCAAAAGACTCAGTCAGTTCAGTCGCTCAGTCATGTCTGACTATTTGAGACCCCATGAATCGTAGCACACCAGGCCTCCCTGTCCATCACCAACTCCCGGAGTTTACTCAAACCCATGTCCATCGAGTCGGTGATGCCATCCAACCATCTCATTCTCTGTCATCCCCTTCACCTCCTACCCCCAATCCCTCCAAGCATAAGGGTCTTTTCCAATGAGTCAACTCTTCACATGAGGTGGCCAAAGTACTGGAGTTTCAGCTTCAGCATCAGTCCTTCCAATGAACACCCAGGACTGATCTCCCTTAGGATGGACTGGTTGGATCTCCTTGCAGTCCAAGTGACTCTCAAGAGTCTTCTCCAACACCATGGTTCAAAAGCATCAATTTTTCGGTGCTCAGCTTTCTTCACAGTCCAACTCTCACATCCATACATGACTACTGGAAAAACCATAGCCTTGACCAGATGGACCTTTGTTGGCAAAGTAATGTCTCTGCTTTTTAATATGCTATCTAGGTTGGTCATAACTTTCCTTCCAAGGAGTAAGCGTCTTTTAATTTCATGGCTGCAGTCACCATCTGCAGTGATTTTGGAGCCCAGAAAATTAAAGTCTGACACTGTTTCCACTGTCTCCCCATTTATTTCCCATGAAGTGATGGGACCAGATGCCATGATCTTAGTTTTCTGAATGTTAAGCTTTAAGCCAACTTTTTCACTCTCCCCTTTCACTTTCATCAAGAGGCTTTTTAGTTCATCTTCACTTTCTGCCATAGGGTGGTGTCATCTGCAAATCTGAGGTTATTGATATTTCTCCTGGCAATCTTGGTTCCAGCTTGTGCTTCTTCCAGCCCAGCATTTCTCATGATGTAGTCTGCATATAAGTTAAATAAGCAGGGTGACAGTATACAGCCTTGATGTACTCCTTTTCCTATTTGGAACCAGTCTGTTGTTCCATGTCCAGTTCTAACTGTTGCTTCCTGACCTGCATACAGGTTTCTCAAGAGGCAGGTCAGGTGGTCTGGTATTTCCATCTCTTTCAGAATTTTCCACAGTTTATTATGATCCACACAGTCGAAGGCCTTGGCATAGTCAATAAAGCAGAAATAGATGTTTTTCTGGAACTCTCTTGCTTTTTCCATGATCCAACAGATATTGGCAATTTGATCTCTGGTTCCTCTGCCTTTTCTAAAACCAGCTTGAACATCTGGAAGTTCACAGTTCATGTATTGCTGAAGGCTGGCTTGGAGAATTTTGAGCATTATTTTACTAGCGTGTGAGATGAGTGCAATTGTGTGGTAGTTTGAGCATTCTTTGGGATTGCCTTTCTTAGGGATTGGAATGAAAACTGACCTTTTCCAGTCCTGTGGCCACTGCTGAGTTTTCCAAATTTGCTGGAATATTGAGTGTAGCACTTTCACAGCATCATCTCTCAGGATTTGAAATAGCTCACTAGATATCAACAAAGTACTTGGAGTAGCATGTTGGCAGTTGGATTGGTGCACTTCTGGTACAATGGCCTTCTTTCTTCCATTTCTCAGTTCTCATCTTTCCCTTCCTTGAACATGCAAGTGAACACCAGTCTTCCTGAGAGAGGCTTTCCATTTCTAGATCTCTTTCTCTCCAGTTTTTATTTGTATTAGTGGTAGATTGGTGTATATCGTTTAAAGCATCAAATAGTTCAAGTTTGTTAAGGGTGCTCTGATCCACTGTCTCATTTTTGTCTCCTAGAAGCAGTGAGTTTCCACTCTATTATCTCTGTATTTTAAATAACATATTCATGTATTGCTCAAATGTTCAGCTCTAGACACTTGCTTCTCAATTTTCCCTGAAAATGAGATGTGGCTCTCTTTTTTCCTTACCATTCTTCCCTTCCCACATGAAAATCTTGGTTCTTCCTATCCTATATTCAAATTTTATTTTATTTTAAATATTTTTGGCCTTGCTGCATGGCATGTGAGTTCTTAGGTCCCTGACCAGGATCAAACCAGTGCCCCCTGCATTGGAAGAGTAGACTCTTAACTATGTACAGGATATATTATTTCGGTTACATAAATGCTATTCATATCTGAACCATATATACATAATATTTATACATATATGAATCTTTCCTCCCGCCTTTTTTTCTTCTGTTTAGTTTTCCACGATTAAATAATTATCGCTATTTCTATTTCAAACTCGTCTCCTGAAATCTCCTCCTAGTGTGTTGAGAGTATCAGGAATGTTCTTAGCGGCATCTCCTCTCACCTCTTCTTCTCTGGGTAGGTTACCTGGTACTTAGTGCATAGGAGTTACCGTTTACCTGTCTGATTGTGTTGCTCATCTCAGGTCTGTTTTCAGTTCCACATTTTTCTCTGCCAATATAGTCCTGCATTTTGTTGAAGCGTATCCTTTAGAGTTAAGAAAACAAAACAAAACAAAACAAAATGCATGGGAGAAAATGGTGTCTGAGAGTATTCTTGTATGAAAATGTCTTTATGTAAGCAATATTTTGGTATAAATTCTAGGTTAGATAAATCACTTTATTTTAGAATTTTGACAGTTTTGTTCTGCTTTCTTTTATTTTTCAGGTTTGCTATTTATCCAAAGTTATTTAAATTGCTTCTTTGTTTCTTCCTAGAAGTTTGTAAGAGTTCCCTTTTGTTCTCCATATTCTGATATTTCATGGTGGTTTGCTGCTGCTGCTGCTGCTGCTAAATCGCTTCAGTCGTGTCCGACTCTGTGCGACCCCATAGACGGCAGCACACCAGGCTCCTCTGTCCCTGGAATTCTCCAGGCAAGAACATTGGAGTGGGTTGCCATTTCCTTCTCCAATGCATGAAAGTGAAAAGTGAAAGTGAAGTTGCTCAGTTGTGTTCGACTCTTGGGGTCCCATGGACTGCAGCCCACCAGGCTCCTCCGTCCATGGAATTCTCCAGGCAAGGGTATTGGAGTGGGTTGCCAGTGCCTTCGCCGTCATGGTGGTTTACTCAATGTGTATTTCATGACATCTTTTATCATGAGCTTTTAGTATGTTTCTTCAATCTAGAAACTCATGGCTTCCCTAGAGTAATATTATCTTGAATTATTTTTTGGATTCTTTTTCCCCTTTGTTCTCTCTTTCTCTCAATTCCAATTATTTAGTCTATGCAGTGTGGATCACCCATACTGACTCTGTTTTTTTTTTAATTTTTTTTTATTTTTCTCGATTATTTTTTTGTCCTTTTCTTTATTTTCTGAGAGGTTTCCTTAACTTTGTCTTCTATACCTCTTTAAGTTTTAATTTTGGCTTTCATATTTTTAATTTTTAAGACTACTTTTTCTCTGAATGTTCCTCTTTAATAGATACTTATTCTTCTTTCACAAATGTAATAACTCCTTTTATAGCTTCAGTTCAGTTCAGTTTAGTTGCTCAGTCATGTCCCCATGAATCGCAGCATGCCAGGCCTCCCTGTCCATCACCAACTCCCGGAGTTTACTCAAACTCATGCCCATTGAGTCGGTGATGCCATCCAGCCATCTCATCCTCTGTCATCCCCTTCTCCTCCTGCCCCCAATCCCTCCCAGCATCAGGGTCTTTTCCAATGAGTCAACTCTTTGCATGAGGTGGCCAAAGTATTGGAGTTTCAGCTTCAGCATCAGTCCTTCCAGTGAACACCCAGGACTGATCTCTTTTATAGCTTATAAAGTATTAACTGAAGTTTTTTGGGGGGGATTTTTTCTTTCTCTTGCATAAGATATGTTTCTTCAAATGACTCTCCCTTCTCTTGGTTGTTTTTATTTTTTGTTTGCACATTTCTTTAGGTGCCAAGATATTCTTAATTACCTGTTGATATATAAGAATAGGCCACTAAAAAGTTTCTAGGAGGCTTTGAGTATGTGAATGGGTCTGTTGACTGTGGTTCCTTCTGTAAGGTTACCTGACTAGGGCATTTCATTGGGAAACATTTGATGTCAGAATCTTTGGGTCTTCTCTTGGGTTGGTATATTTCCCAGAGAGATAACTCCTAGTCTCTTGCCTAGAAAACAGAGGAGTGATTGCCAGCATTTGGGGAAGCAGAGGACCATTCCCTAATGAAAATATACTTGTCTCAGCCATCCAGGCTTAAAACCTTAAAACTCTTCTAAACTATTATTCCTCCTTAATTCATAATTCCAAATTAAAAGTCATATCTTATCTTCCCACTATATTGCATATTTGTTAGCATGACCCCAAAATTAGAGCAACATGGCAGAGTGGTTAAAAGCATGGAACACAGAACTGGGCTTGAATTTTGTTCTGTCATTTGTTAGCTGTGTGACGTCTTTAATACTTTTATCACTTCAAATCTCAGTTTTCAGCACCTCCTGGGATTTCTTCAATTTAAAAACTAACATTAAACAGCTTTTTATTCTGAACAAGGAAATTTTCTTTGTACAGTTTACAATTTCAAAGTTTTAGATTCCTATATTTTAAAAATTAGGCACTTTTGGAAATTCGCTGGTGGTCCAGTGGTTAGGACTCAGAGCTTTGAATGCCAAGGTCACAGGTTTAATTCCTAGTCTGGGAACTAAGATTCTGCAGGTCATGTGACATGGGAAAAAATTAGACTCAAAATTCATCTTCTGTTTTGATGTAGCACAAATCATTTCCCCCTTAATACTTGTGGTAACCATAATTTAAAAAATTTAGAATGTACAATTTTTCTCACTGTGAATAAATCAACCTTTGCTTCTAAATATTCTAATCATTTATGAATATTTCTTTGAATTTCCAAGGTCGTTATGAACTACTTAGAAAATGTTTTTCTTTGGATTACGTTTATCTCCTATAACATTGCTTTTAATAATGTTAGTGACCTACATAATGGAGTTTTTCACATGGTCAATAGTTATTCACTTTACTCTTCCTTAACAACTCTGAAAACCTTTCTGATGAATGAAATTATAGGAATTGGTGTCTAGTATGCATATAAACCAGAGAAGGCAATGGCACCCCACTCCAGTTCTCTTGCCTGGAAAATCCCATGGATGGAGGAGCTTGGTGGGCTGCAGTCCATGGGGTCGCCAAGAGTTGGACACGACTGAGTGACTTCACTTTCACTTTTCACTTTCACGCATTGGAGAAGGAAATGACAACCCACTCCAGTGTTCTTGCCTGGAGAATCCCAGGGACGGGGGAGCCTGGTGGGCTGCCGTCTATGGGGTCACATAGAGTCGGACACGACTGAAGAGATAGCAGCAGCATGCATATAAACTTCAGCTGTTCCATTCATCAGCAGTTAGAAGTAACAGTAATTAGAATGAAATTGCAGTCTATGGGCAAGTGGTAGGTGTGGTCCATCATTAATTGAAGAAGTATGTATGGAGTAGTGTCAACTGTAAAGGAAGTTTGTGCAGAGAGAATGTTTTGTCTTCAAAAAAGATTCAGGAATTGGTTATCATGCCCTGTTTCTTTTGTAAACAGGCCATATTGAAAGGAGGTATCGTGATGTAAAAGCATTTAAGAGCAGACGGTTCAAGAGTGAATTGTGGCTGAGGGATTGCTTTCACAATAGCATCAGTAAAAAGGCCCTTTTCATTTGAGTCAATGGGAGTTTGAAATATGTGACGAAAGAACTCTTTTTTTTTTTTTTAATGGCAAGTAGAATACTATATATTATTTGTTTCTCTGTGTTTCGCAGCATTGTGAGAATTGGCGGTTTTAAAAACCTCTCTCCAAAGATAGCTAAGATCTGAATTTGACTGTGGTCAGAGAAAGTTTTCTGAGGTTAGATTGCTATTTAGAAATAGACTTTCACCTTTATTTATTTATTTTTAAAACTCTCACATGCTTTGTAAATAAACTTTTTTTGAGACTATACTTTCAGTGCTTCAAAATTCATTTGCTAATTGATACACATGGAAACACAAGACTTTAGCTCTTATTTTATTTGTGGTTAGAATGTGAAGAGCTGTGCTCTGTAGTGAAGATAATACTGGTTCGTCTTGCCTGTAATGTAAAAGCACTTTATTTTTCTGGAGACAAAGCAACAATTACATATTTGAAAGACCTTCCTTTTGTATTATCTTTCTTGTCTGCCTAGCAGAGTAGTACATTTTCCAGTTCTAATGATTTTCCTGAATATAAAGTGTGGTTTATTCTAAAGACCATAAATATATAAAATGATAAAGACTATTAGCTCATAAGCCAAAATACATGAGTTGATTTAGCATAAATGAATGTATGAAATTGTAGAGAACAGTTGTCTGGTAAAGGGTAACGTGCTCAGATCTGTCAGCAGGTCTTTCACCTGTATTACTTGGAGGTGATTCTCCCACTCGATAAGTACTAGTTTTGGTGGCAGGTCTGTGTCCCTGTGTGATTTATGGTTTGAACTCTCTTGCTTAAGATGGCTACTCACCTGGGCTTCCTAGGTGGCTCAGTGGTGAAGAATCTGCCTGCCAATATAGGATTTAGGAGATGTGGGTTCAATCCCCGGGTTGGGAAGATCCTCTGGAGAAAGAAATGGCAACCCACTCCAGTATTCTTGCCTAGAAAATTCCATGAACGGAGGAGCCTGGTGAACTATGGTTCATGGGCGGGGGCAAAGAGTCAGACTCGACTGAGTGACTGAGCTTGAAAAAAGGAAGAGCCTCCTTAAAGAGAGTGTGGTAGAAGCAACAACATTTTTGTTTGCTTCTTTTTATGTTTTAAGGCTCTTGTAAGAGTGAAAAATTCTTCATTTACTGGTGGCTCAGTTGGTAAAGACTATGCCTGCAATGTGGGAGACCCAGGTCTGATCCCTGGGTTGGGTAGATCCCCTGAAGAAGGAAATGGCAATCCTCTCCAATATTCTCGCTTGGAGAATTCCATGAGCAGGGCTCCTCTGTGGTTGCAAAGAGTTAGACACGACTGAGCAACTAACCCTTTCACTTTCATGCACATTCACACACTCAAATATATGTATAGGTAGATGCATAGATGTCTTCTGTCCATGCATTGGTATCTATTTATGTATCTAGGTATGTATCTATCTATTGATGTGTATATATATGTAAACATATGTATATATTTAATAACCATTTCTCTATATATCTTTGTGCAGATTTTTTTTTGTTTATAAATAACCTGGTATCTACTTCTCAATGTATTTCTTTTTCTCCACATGTTTTTTTTCCTTTCTCATAAAATTATATATATAAGATGGATATACAGTATAATTATATAACTGATCAATCAATAGATATTGCTTTTATTTATAACAATGAAATCATATTATGTTTATTTCTTTGCATAACGTTTTACCAAAATCCCTGTAAGATAACCAGTATAGCTCTAAAACTAGTTATTTAAAAAAGTTGCATATTGTTCCATGGTAAAAGTGAACCACAATTTATTTTGCCATCACTCTTAATCATAGTCATTCATCTGACTCCCAAGCAACCTTAGTTTCAGCTATTACAAGTAATATCTTATCACACATACTTCTAAATATTGTTGATTTTATTTCTACAGGATAGATTTGAAAAAGTGAAATTCCTGGTTGAAGTATATATGTATATTTTAATTTTAAGCATAAAAATTAAAATTTCTAGAGGGATTACACTTACTTTTTTGAAGGTTTGCCATTCTGTTGGGTACAAAGTGATATCTCATTACTAAAGACTTTAATATGCATTTCCTTAATTGTCAGTTTGAAAAATAATACATATATACACATATATACGTCACGAGTCAGTGATTTTGACTATGGAAATGTGTTTCCATAGTAGAGGTAGGAGCATCCTCTAAGATATCATCAATAATTCCTGACTCATGACATTTATCCCCTTTTGTCAACTTTTCACTTTGTGCATTGGATTTAGTTATCAGTTAGTTATCAGCTTCTAACAGGTAGAATACAGAAGACATAATGGGACATCACTTTTGAGATAAGGTTAAAAAAAAATGGTGGCAGATTTTCTTCTTGAGTACTCTCTCTTGCTTGCTCCCTGCTGTTCACGATGTGGGAAGTCATCTGAAATGTCTTGAGGCAGCATTATGAAGAGGTCCATGTGTCGAGGAAGGAAGCCTGCTGGAAACCATGTGAGGACATTTGAAAGCAGCTCTCCTCCGACTAGTTCAGACTTCATGAGTCTGTAGTGGCCCAGCTTAACTGTGACTTTAGGAGAGATTTAGAGTAAAAGAACCTAGGTAAGGTACTCCCCAATCACTGACTCATAGAAACTGTGAAGAAATAAATATTTGCTAAGTTTCTAACTTTGAGAGACAATTTGTTATGCAACAAAAGATAACTACTACACATAAGGTTCTTACACTTTTCTCATCAGCTTATAACTCTACATTCTGATTATTTACCTACAACCTTTTATAATCTTTGTAGACATTTTTTCCTGTTCTAACATGTGCACATTGCTTTATTTATGCTATCTTTTGCTGCAGAACTTAAGTCTGCATAGCAAATGTTTTCTCTTTCCCCCTTTTTGATCTTTTGGCCTAACACTAGGTAAAATACATGACATTCTAAATTTTTTCTGTGATTATTGTTGTTTTATATTTTACTCAAATCTTTAATTCATGTGAAATTTATTTTATAAAACATGACTGACATGTTATGTCTCCTGAGGAATTCCTCTAAGTGGGTTAACTTTTTTTTTTTTTTTATGATTTCTGGGTTTTTGTATCTTTTTTCTATATTTTGAGATATTTCCTGTACTTGATTTTTCTGGAAAATTAGTCAAGTCTCATCAGTAACATATTCATCTTTAATTTATATATTATATTTTAAAATTTGATAACCATGCTTTCTGTTTGGGTTGGTTTTTCCTAATGTTGTGATTGAATCATTTTATGTACATTTACAGTTTGTTCTGTGTCAATTAAATCTAATGATTTCTATCTGCAGTTCTGTTTTACTAGGGACTGTCTAGTCTGGATGTTCTGCTTCTTCTCCCCCTTTAGTTGCTAGTCCCTGAGGAACACTGCAATTTTTCCTTGCCAGCTTATTGTACATCATACTCTGTGGTGCCAGCTTAATTTTGGCAGCCTTGTGCAGTAGCAGTCCCCTACATGATGGAAAAATTTGTAGTCCACATCTGCAAGTGTGTGGTGTTCTGCTGGTGAATGCTGTTCTCCTTTAGGGTATCTAAAGGAAGCCTCTTCATTCCTAGTATCTAGGAAGTTTGGACTTATAGAATCAGTGGTAGGAAGAACTCAGTTTAGCAACTCTTGATTTCTTTTCTTCCAGGGGAACCAGCCTGCTATAATCATTTTTTCTCCCTGAGGTACACAGATCTTTTATACCTGGAGAAGTGACATGCCTGCTGGGCCTGGCAGCTGCTCAGTTCTGGAATACTAGTTGATGTTTTGATTAGACTAGGGGAGATTACATCAATAATGTATGTCAGATGTCGTCTTCCCAGCTTTTCTCACTGCAGTCCTAACTCACCATGATATGATTTTCGTGTAGTTCATATTACCAAGAAGTTCGAAATAATAAAATTGAAATTGTTCACATTAAGTATAAGAACAAATCAAGATATGTGATTTGTGACTCCTGAATCTGGAAAATTATAAATGCCAAGTGTATATTCCGCTGAAATGGAGAAGGGAATCCAGAATTAGAACTGAACAACTTAGGCTTCCTTTTTCAAATTTAAATTATAGTATTTTCTAAAGAAGTGTGCCTTTGGGAGGGGGTTGGATTTTATTCTTGTTTTAGTCATCTGTGAGAGATTTTAGAGTATGCTTAAAGAAGAGAAATAATAAAAAATATAAAATGACCTGTCTAAGAAGTTTGAGGAAACTGTGATATAATTTCCACAAATCTATTACAAAATGACAAGCAACAATAAAGCAAAGTTCAAACTTTAAGTGAAGGTGAACTTCACTGCAAGTAATTTTTATTCAGTTATTCTTTAAACTGACAATTCAATTGAGATGATATATTTTATCAACAACTTAATTATGTCCTCTATTATATATATGTGTGTCTGTGTACACACTTGTATATGTTTCAGATTAATCCTCTTGTGAGTATTTTACTAATAAATATAAATGACTTACTAGATGAATAATACTAAAACATGTATGTAGGTTAGGACTTCCCAGGTGGTTCAGTGGTAAAGAATCTGCCTGCGAATGCAGGAGATGAAAGAGATCATGGGTTCAATTCCTGGTTGGGGAGATTCCCTGGAGGAGAGAGCATGGTAGTCCATTCCAGTATCTTGCCTGGAGAATCCCCATGGACAGAGGAGCCTGGTGGGCTACAGTCCATGGGGTCACAAAGAGTCAGACACGACTGAAGTGAATTAGTTACACATAGCACACACAAGTTAGTCTTATGGTTATTAATGCACTGTAAGTGTACAAAGATCACAATTAGTAAATATGATGAATACTGTGGAATATTTCACAATTAGAGTAATTTCAAAATAATCACAGAATTATGAATAAAGGAAAACCCAGATTTTCAAAATCAGTCTGTTCTTTTAGGTGAATTACCAGTCCAGAAGACAATCCTCTAGGCTAGAGGATTATGTGGGGCCAGGTGATGACTCTGCTCATGGAATAAATTGGGACTTGAGAAGCAAAACAAAACAAAGAAATGCTGTTTCTATAAGCAGCATTTTTGGAGATAAAAAATAGGAAATATTTTAAAGTGATTTAAGTTGGCAATTTAGGGGCTACAATCAGGGAAATGGTAGCTAATGTATTTTAAATAGAGAACTATGGGTCTCATAAATTTTGCTATGTCTTAGCAATGTTTACAGTTGTTTTATCTTCTTGATATATTAACATTTGTATAAATATGTAAAGTGCTTCTTTGTCCCTTATAAAAATCTTTGACTTAAAGTCTTCTTTTTCTGATGTTAGTATAGATACTCCTGCTCTCTTTTGGGTACTACTTGTATGTACTATCTTTTTCCATCCTTTCACTTTCAACATATTTTTTGTCTTTGGATTTAAAGTGAGTTACTTGTAAATAGCAGATATTTGGATCAAGCTTTTATTTTTGTTAATTCATTACTCCAATTCCTGTATTTTAATTGGTGAGTTAATTCCATGTACATTTAAAATGATGACTTAAAAGGAAAGATTTACTTCTGACAATTTTAAATTTATTTTTTACATGTTTTATATGTTTTTTGTTCCTCAATACCTCTATTCTGAATGGTCTAGTGGTTTTCCCTACTTTGTTCAATTTTAGTCTGGTTTGGCAATAAGGAGTTCATGATCTGAGCCACAATCAGCTCCCAGTCTTATTTTTGCTGACTGTATAGAGCTTCTCCATCTTTGGCTGCAAAGAATATAATCAATCAGATTTCTATATTGACCATCTGGTGATGTCCATGTGTAGAGTCTCCTCTTGGTATTGTTGGAAGAGGGTGTTTGCTATTACCAGTGTGTTGTCTTTGCAAAACTCTATAAGCCTTTGCCCTGCTTCATTCTGTACTCCAAGGCCAAATTTGCCTGCTACTCCAGGTATTTCTTGACTTCCTACTTTTGCATTCCAGCCCCCTATAATGAAAAGGACATCTGTTTTGGGTGCTAGTTCTAGATGGTCTTGTAGGTCTTCATAGAACCATTCAACTTCAGTTTATTCAACATTACTGGTCAGGGCATAAATGAAGGCTAAGATCATGGCATCTGGTCCAATTGCATCATGGCAAATAGATAGGGAAATAATGGAAACAGTGACAGACTTTATTTTTGTGGGGCTCCAAAAATCACTGCTGATGGTGACTGCAGCCATGATATTAAAAGACGCTTGCTCCTTGGAAGAAAAGTTATGACCAACCTAGACCAAATATTAAAAAGCAGAGACATTACTTTTCTGACAAAGTCCCTCTAGTCAAAGCTGTGGTTTTTCCAGAAGTCATGTATGGATGTGAGAGTTTGACTATAAAGAAGACTGAGCACCACAGAATTGATGCTTTTGAACTGTGGTGATGAACAAGACTCTTGAGAGTCTTTTGAACAGCAAGGAGATACAACCAGTCCATCCCAAAGGAAATCAGTCCTGAATATTCATTGGAAGGACTGATGCTGAAGCTGAAACTCCCATACTTTGGCCACCTGATACAAAGAAGTGACTCATTGGAAAGACCCTGATGCTGGGGAAGATTGAAGGCGGGAGGAGAAGGGGACGACAGAGGTTGAGATGGTTGGATGGCATCACTGACTCAATGGATATGAATTTCAGTAAGCTCAAGCTCTGGGAGTTGGTGATGGACAGGGAAGCCTGGCATGCTGCAGTCCATAGGGCCTCAAAAGAGTTAGTCATGAATGAGCGACTGAAGTGAACTGAACTGAACCTCTATTCTGCCTTCTCTATTTAGTTGGTTTTATCCTAGTGTCCTAACTCCCTCCTTGCTTCCTTTTCTGTATTTCTTTTTGTTATTTTCTTAGCTACTTCTGATAATAATATTTACCTTCTAAATGTCTAGCAATTTAACTTGAATCAATGACAATGTAGCTTTAATAGTATAGAAAAACTTCTCCTTTACAATTCTGTCTCCCATCATTTCAGTTTGTTGTTGTCCCAGACTACTTCTTTTTCAATCATGTGCCATTAACTTAGATTTAGAGTTACTTTTCTATGCATTTATGTTTAACATCACATTTTTTTAAAAAAAGAGCTGCAAACAAAAAATAAGATAATGCTGACTTTTATATTTTCCTATGAAGTTACCTTTACTGAAGTTATCTCTTTGTATGGTTTTGAGCTACTGAAGAACTATACAAAAAAGATCATGACCCAGATAATCATGATGGTGTGATCACTCACCTAGAGTCAGACATCCTGGAATGTGAAGTCAAGTGGGCCTTAGGAAGCATCACTACGAACAAAGCTAGTGGAGGTAATGATATTCCAGTCGAGCTATTTTAAATCCTAAAAGAAGATGCTGTGAAAATGTTGCACTCAGTATGCCAGCAAATTTGGAAAACTCAGCAGTGGCCACAGAGCTGGAAAAGGTCAGTTTTCATTCCAATCCCTAAGAAAGACAATCCCAAAGAATGCTCAAACTACTGCACAATTGTTCTCATCTCACATGCTAGTAAACTATTGCTCAAAATCCTCCAAGCGAGGCTTCAATAGTACGTGAACTGTGAACTTCCAGATGTTCAAGCTGGTTTTAGGAAAGGCAGAGGAACCAGGGATCAAATTGCCAACATCTGCTGGATCATTGAAAAAACAAGAGTTCCAGAAAAACATCTATTTCTGTTTTATTGACTATGCCAAAGCCTTTGACTGTGTGGATCACAATAAACTGTGGACAATTCTGAAAGAAATGGGAATACTAGACCACCTGACCTGCCTCCTGAGAAATCTGTATGCAGGTCAGGAAGCAACAGTAGAACTGGACATGGAACAACAGACTGGTTCCAAATAGGGAAAGGAATACATAAAGGCTGTATATTGTCATCGTGCCTATTCAACTTATATGCAGAGTACATCGTGAGAAACGCTGGGCTGGAGGAAGCACAAGTTGGAATCAAGATTGCTGGGAGAAATATTAATAACCTCAGATATGTAGATGACACCACTCTTATGGCAGAAAATGAAGAACCGAAGAGCCTCTTGATGAAAGTGAAAAAGGAGAGTGAAAAAGTTGGCTTAAAGCTCAACATTCAGAAAACTAGGATCATGGCATCCAGTCCCATCACTTCATGCAAATAGATGGAGAAACAGTGGAAACAGTGACAGACTTTATTTGGGGAGCTCCAAAATCACTGCAGATGGTGCGTGCAGCCATGAAATTAAAAAGTGCTTTCTCCTTGGAAGAAAAGTTATGACCAACCTAGACAGCATATTAAAAAGCAGAGACATTACTTTGCCAACAAAGGTCCGTCTAGTCAAGGCTATGGTTTTTCCAGTGTCACGTATGGATGTGAGAGTTGGACTATAAAGAAAGCTGAATGCTGAAGAATTGATGTTTTTGAACGGAGGTGTTGGAGGACTCTTGAGAGTCCCTTGAACTGCCAGGAGATCCAACCAGTCCATCCTAAAGGAAATCAGTCCAGAATATTCATTGGAAGGACTGATGTTGAAGCTAAAACTCCAATACTTTGGCCACCTGATGTGAACTGACTCATTGGAAAAGACCCTGATGCTGGGAAAGATTGAAGGTGGGAGGAGAAGGGGATGACAGAAAATGAGATGGTTGGATGGCATGAATTTGAGTAAACTCTGAGAGTTGGTGATGGCTGGGGAGACCTGGTGTGCTGCAGTCCATGGGGCTGCAAAGAGTTGGACACAGCTGAGTGACTGAACTGAACAAATGGCTTTGGTCTGCTGTCTAGTGTCTTAATTTCAGCCTGAAAAGTTCACTTTGACAATTCTTTTTTTTTTTCACATTCAAAATGCTTTATTTTAGTATATTCATCTCTTTTTTTTAAAATTTTTTTTTATTAGTTGGAGGCTAATTACTTCACAACATTTCAGTGGGTTTTGTCATACATTGATATGAATCAGCCATAGATTTACACGTATTCCCCATCCCGATCCCCCCTCCCACCTCCCTCTCCACCTGATTCCTCTGGGTCTGTGCCCCCAGCTTCTGTTTATATGGGAATGTCTTGATTTCTCCTTCATTTTTCAAAAATAGTTTTGCTAGACACAGAATTATTGGTTGATAGGATTTTCTTTTTTCCCTTTAATCACTTTAATATGTCATCCCCCTGCATTCTGGGCTCCATGGTTTCTGATGAGAAATTGCTATTAAACTTACTGAAGATACATTATACAAGAGGAGCTCTATCTCTGTCTTGATGCTTTCAAGAGTCTTTCTTTGACTTTCAACAGTTTGATTATGTGTCTGTGGATCTCTTTGTGTTTCTTTTGGTTAGAGTTGGTAGAGCTTTTTGGATGTATAGATTCAACACCAAATTGGTTATTTGTTGTTGTTGTTGTTTTGTTTTTAGCCATTGTTTCTTTAAATATCTCTCTGTCCCTTTCTCTCTGCTTTTGTTCTGGACTGTCATATTGTGTATATTGATGTACTTGAGGGTACTTCACTGATATTTTAGGATCTGATCTTGTCCCTTCATTTCTTTCTCCTCTGTTCACCAGACTAGATAAATTCAAATGGCATATATTCAAGTTTAGTGAATCTTCTGCCTGCTCAAATATATGTTGAACCCCCTCTAGTGAATTTTACATTTCAGATATTGTAGTTTGTTGCCTCAGAATTTCTATTTGAATCCTATTGGTGTTTATTTCTTTTTGATATTCTCTATTTCTTGAGCTATCATTTTCTCTTTAATTATTTTACAATTTTTTTTTTAACTCTTTGAGCATATGAAAGACAGTTGATTTAAAGTCCCTGCTTGGATGCTTAATCTCTGGGGTTCCAGGTGTGGTTTCTGCCAAATTCTTTCCATCCTGAAAATAAGTCATACTTTCCTATTTCTTTGCATGTCTCATAATGTTTACTTGAAAACTGGGCATTTTGCATATCATAAGGTAGTAACTGTGGGAATCAGAAATTAATCCCTCCCCAGAGTTTGCTTTTGTGACTTGTGGACTGTAGTTGTCTATTTCTTTAGTAATATTTACAAACTACTCTTGCAAAGACTCTATCCTTTATTATGTGTGGTAAGTCTCTGTTACATTATCTCAGCAGTTAGCAGTAACCTGATTGGAATATCCTTAAATGCCAAAATATAGTAGCTTCCGTGTTCATTAATCACTCCTCAATTATTGTAAGATTTCCTATTAGTATCCAGAGTTTCAAAAGGGTTAATTCTGTAAGTTTTTGCCAGCTTAATCATTGCTTCTATAGGGGAATGGATCTATGGAACTTCTTTCTTTGCTACTACTAGTGATATTACTCCTTACCAACATTATTTTGTTCTCTTTGGGGGAAAATGAATTAGATGCTACAACTTTATTTATTCATATTCTTCTTTGTTTATTACTATGTAAGTCTTTAGAAAATTTTCTCTTATGATTTCCAAGAACATAGGCTCAAGATGAACATGTAGATGTGAAATGAAAGTCAGTGTTTTGGACTCTGTAAACTACTGTTCTTTCCATAGATGTAATATTTATGCTAATTAAAAATAATTTAAAGGAAATTGTTATCTTAAAGTTAAGTTTAGCGATTTCCTGTCTTATACTAACAAAAACACGATTTGGAATCATCATAGGAATAGCCCTTTGCATAATTTTTTTTTCCTGTTTGTTTTGGGAATGGTATAGTTTTAAAAAATGTTTTAGAGTAGCTTTATTCAACTCTTCATTCATCTATCAAATGCACTCATTTCCAATAATTGAATTTAGTAATATGAATTATTTTATTTGTTGCTGATATTCCAATAGTTTTTAATGATTATGGAGCTAAAAACTACTTTCTCGCTATAAACTGTAGTTTTATTATAATATCTATGTAACTAAAGAAATAGACTAGTATATTTGTCAAAATTAAAGAACGGGTTTTACAAAATACCTCATGTAAGTTATGAACCTTATGAAAGTTCTGTTTCTAAAGAAAAATGTTCAAACTCAATCCATGATATATATCAATATCTTGCTTCACAAAAAATATATAATATTTTTAAAAAGTGAGACAAATCTTTATAAAAAATAATTAAATTTTTGTTTATCTCTACCCTAAAAATTCCTTAGGGGGAGCCGACTTAATTTTAAATAGTTGAATTTATTTTATTTTTTACACATCAATTATATTTATAAGTGAAAATATGATAATGATTAATAAACTGCCATGAAGTATTCTGTTGGTGCTTTTGAATAGTGTATCTTTAATGTGGCAGCTCTTAACAGTTAAAGGAACTTTGACAGTTAAGTAATCCCTTCACCACTTAAGTAAAACAGGATTTTATTATTAAGTACATTGCCTGGAAATGGTGGGCCTTTTTCATTCACACTATAAACAGTTTTGTTAGATTGGTAATCCTGCTTGTCAGATTTGTTCACTGTTTGATATTAATCAGTAGGTTTATAAAAGGTACAGCACTGGACTGCAATGAACAGAAAATGCATTATAAATAATGTTTCCATAAATCACAGAGAGTCAGACACCTCTAAGTCTGAGGTATACAGAATATTTTGACATTTCGTGGGTGGTTTGATAGTTTGCTACTAAACTAAAAGTTTAATAGCAAAGCTACTGTCCATTTCATTACATGACTATTAGATCTCCCAGTATAAATTTGTTAAAAGTTCATGGGATATCATTTTTTGGAGTATTTAATATTAACTTTTTCAAGTTTGTATGCCTCTAAAATATGCACAATAAAATGCAGTAATTACATCATAAATTATATACTTTAGATCATAAGCAGTTTATCACATATCTGATTCTTCTTTAAATTTCTTTCTATAGTTCAGAAAGCTTTTGACATCACTTTACGTAAATAGTGCATTGTGTAGTTAAAAGTTTTATTCCCAAAATATAGTTTTTTTAACTTTCAAATGTTGGGGCTGATTTGGAAGTGGTTTTACAATTTTTTAGGAACTCAAGACTTTGAATATATACTATTAAGGGGTTTGTTTTGAGGAATCATTAAATTAACAGCAAGTTAGGATAAAATGATGGAAAATGACTCATGATAATCCTGTATGATTCCTGGGTGAACATATAAGTATCTTTGCTGGTTTGGCAAATAGATCTTCATTTCCAAAATATGTAGATTACAGAAATGAATATATACATATTGACCAAAAGCAATTTGGCCTAAAGTGTTCTTTGACTTCTCAGTGTTCCCTTGCTCCTTCCAATCCTTCCAGTTTTCCCTGTGGCTATCTGTCCTCATGCTCACAGTTTTAAGGGGCTGGCAAATTTGAAATATTCTTCATGCTTAGCTTAGTGTTTCCAAGTTGCACAAGAATATTTTTTGGTTCTGAATTCTTCTCTCCTTGCCACTCTCTTGTTTCCTCTTTGGGCCCTGAATCTTAATATTTTCCTCCCAGATGAGAGTTTGCTCTGCTGTGGCACCGTCAGATTTCAGCAAATGCTGGAGGCAGTGGGAAGCTCAGAGAGACAAGAGAAGAAATCATGTCCATTTTTAACAGGAGTCAAAACTACTTAGTCCTGAGTCTACAGTAGGACCAGAGTCTTGAATCTGTTATTTAAGGTCTGTTACAATCCTTAAATTACTAGTATATACATATAAATGATAGGTAGGCTTTTAAGGCTTCTATACTATCAACCCTTTCACTATACAGTGATGGAGAACTGAAGAATTATTCTTAACAGACCTGATTCACAGTGTAATTTCTTTGGTTTTTCTTTTTATGAGTACAGGATTGCCGATAAAAATGCAGCCAAGCAACAGGCATTTTGGAGTCTGTTCAGGTGTGGCAGCTGCGTGAATGTGTGAACTCACAGTCAGGAGTCAGAGACCTGCATTTCAGGATGTGTTTGGACCATGGCAGACAAATATATCTCAGATACATTATGGAGTTGATCATATATACGATAAGTTGTGAGCCAGAAAATCTGGCTTCTGGTCAAGGATTTACCATTACCTCTATGTTCTCCATTAGTCTCTAAAACTTGTGGGCTACAATTTTTATAATTAAAAAAGAGTTGCAGTCTATGGTTTCTCAAGCTCCTTAATTCTTTAATAGCTATGTGATGATACTGAATGTGATATGTCTTCATAGTAAATGCTAATAAAAGGAGAAGATAAACTATGAAATGGGGGAGAAGAGGCAAGAAGCAACTACATTTTTATTGAAAAAAAACATATTACATATTATGCATAATGATAGAAAGGGGAATAAAGGAAATAATAGACCAATTACTTTTCTTAGTGAGCAAATGTTTGCAGTTTTTAAGTTTACTCCTAAGTTACAGGCCTTCCTTTATAAGCCTTTTGTATGACATGAAACTCCTAAGAAATACACTTAGCTTGCCTTTCTTTTGCTTTATTTTTATAAGATAAAGAATATTTATTATTAATATTAATCCATTAGTGGACATTTTTATTCAAAGGTTTAAAAAGTACACTAAAGTATTATCTGGGCTAGATTCATTTTAGGAGAAATCATAAACACAGAGAAACCATAATCCTGGCGTAATGTAGGAATCTAATTAAGACTAATGAGGCAACATTAAATTTAATGTATGATGCATTTTATATGTCTCACCATTAGAGCTGCAGCAAGCTGTTCATCAGAGTCGATCTTTGGTGACTATCCCCCTACAGGCATCCTTCAGAAACCTAGGTTTGGGCTGGCAGTGCTGCAAAGAAGTCAATGCAAAAGCAACCATGAAGTCAGTGGACACTTTGAATCATCTGCTGGTGGACTCAGCTGGCCAATAAATCCAGATATGTTTATGCTGTTGAAGAAGTTCTCCTAGGTTTCAAAGCCTGAATGTTGAATTTAGGAACACCAAGACTCACAGTCAATGACCAAAGACATTAGCCCAATAGAGAAGGGAAGCAGGACAGGGCAGATAGCAGAGAAGAGGAGATAGTTTAACTGGATTCCTAAGATTTAGAGCTATTACTGATGTGGAGGAATTGAGGAGGATCTGAGGAGTGGGATCTTTTGTGCTAGAATTTGTACAGAGATTATCTGATGTGCATTTAGGCAAAAGAGAAGGGAAACTGGTTCCAAGGAATCTGGAATTGAGTCTCACATAAAATGATAAACATCTACATAATATCTAGCACAATGAATTATAATAGCTGATTTTTTGTGGGTTGTTTGTGTATTAGGCAGTGTTTTAAGTGCTTAATATGTATTTTCTCATTTAGCTGTTACAATAACCCCATGAGGTAGCCATGATTATCGTCCCATTTTACATGAAGGAACACTGAAGTAGAGAGAGATTTAATGTGGACTTACACAGTTAGTGGCCAAGTAGAATTAGAACACATGAATCTGGGGCTAGGAAAATGGGCTTCTATTTTTACATAAGCCCATATGTACTTAGATCCAGCCTGTACCCTCTGTTGCAAATGACAATCCCTTCACTTATGTTAAATTTTAAAATTGAAATATCTATTGTAATTTGTCTTCTTAAATAGAAACCTGAAGTTCTCTGAGCTTGGGTCATGTTGCCCTGAAACTTTTATAAATGGCTTATAAAATTGTAATCTTTCTAGATGTGGGATGATTCTGTTTTTAAGAGCAATGGTTTATCCTTCCTAATTATTTCTGCTTGTTGACATACAGGCTTTGTACAAAGTTTCTGAAAGTTTGGATCCTGTTGGTCTTAGGGGATAGTGATTCAAATTTGTTGTTTGATGGTTCAGGCAGAGAGCAAACCATGTGTATCCATAGGAGATCAACCAAAATTCACTGACTGTCTAACAATATTAAGTTCTGTATTGTGGGTACTATAAGATTGCTGCTCAAAAGGGAAGTAAACACCACTTGTTTGCTGCTTTCAGTCTTCTTTGTCTATCTTAACTCTCTATGTTCTTTGTTTTTCTGCTGGCCCAACACTGCTACAGAAGTTACCACGTTAGGATTAGTAAATAGCAGAGCTGAGAGTTAAACCCAGGGGTTGTGGCTCCTGCACTCACATGCTTTACGGCTCACTACAATGCTTCTTGTTTAGTTGCAAAGTTGTGTCGGACTCTCTTGCAGCCCCATGAACTAGAGCCCACCAGGCTCCTCTGTCAGTGGGATTTTCCAGACAGGTATTGGAGTGGTTTGCCGCTTCCTTCTCCATGGGATCTTCCTGACCCAGGGATTGAACTCCCATTTCCTGTATTAGCAGGCAGCTCCTTACCACTGAGTCAACTGAGAGTTTGTTTCCCTTGGTGAACTTGAAGATTTTCCCTCTCAGTTGCTTTGGTAACTATTGGGTTGGCCAAAAAATTTGTTTGGACCAGCTCATATTAAGCTAGAACCTTTTACACCTGCACAGCGAACTGAAAAACTTGGTTAGCATGAAGGTGAACAAATCCTTTCTGGACAGAACTATATGTTGATAGAGTTCTAGGTCACAGTTTTTAATGAAATATATTATACAGAATAAGACTGATGCTTGAGTGGCTGTGAATCATAGATTAGCTTAAACATGTGCAATTTGATTTAGAACTCGTAAAAAAGGATCTTTTCTTTATGACTAATGTAGCTTATAGATATTTGCACAGTATGGTGACAAAGTGTACAACACTAAATCCGTCGGTTAATTAATATTCTACGTGCTAAGGTGAAACTAGAAAGATGAAAAGCCCAAATACTTTCTGAAATATCTCCTCATAATTAGGGATGGAGAAGACAATGGCACCTCACTCCAGTACTCTTGCCTGGAAAATCCCATGGACGGAGGAGCCTGGTAGGCTGCAGTCCATGGGGTCGTGAAGAGTCGGACATGACTGAGCGACTTCATTTTCACTTTTCACTTTCATGCATTGGAGAAGGAAATGGCAACCCACTCCAGTGTTCTTGCCTGGAGAATCCCAGGGATGCCCTGGTGGGCTGCCGTCTGTGGGGTCGCACAGAGTCAGAGACGACTGAAGTGACTTAGCAGCAGCAGCATATTTAGGGATGGGTTACCTGCCTGTCCTTTAAAACATGCTTAAGTAAGAGACTGTCCAGTGGTTCTATAAAGGTTTCTCAAATAACATGGTCCCCCTACCCCCTCCTTTTTGGATTGATGACTTCGTTAAAAGCCATTCTCCAATTGTCATTTTGCTTTCTCTGCTTTAATGTGGTCTATGGGGTTCATTAGATCCAGCATGTTAATGGCATCAGCTGGGCTTAGGTTTCATTGCAGCTGAACCTCACCATTGCTAATCACTTAGCTAACATATGCCAATATCATGGTACCTAATGACTCCTTCTGCAGTGACTACTTTATATTCCCATGTCTCCTCCTCTGAAAGGCTAAAGTAACATTGATTATCAGTATGAGCTGAAGATGGTGGGAGCACTGATGACTTCCTCTGTCTTAAACAAGAACATATATACTTGGTTCAGGATCTTTAAGCTTTGTTGAGCATTTTTAGTGATCCATTTGCATCCCCTCCTCATCCCTATCCAGGCCATATGATTGTCACATGAGACAAAAAATCAGGTGCTTTCATTTCCAAAATCGTATAGACTTTTTCCATTTGCTACTCAATTTTTGCATCCAACATTGTCTAGGCTTTAAAGTGGCACAGCTCAGTCATCTTAATTTACTTTCTGCAATCTCATTGCTCCCTGGAGATGCTGAGTGAGTAGGAAAACACTGCAGATGTATAGGGGTAGCATATTGCTCTTCAGAATTTTTGGTATTCTGAGATAATTTTGATCTGTTTATCTTTTTTTGGTTTATTTGATATTTGAGACCAGAATAAAAGGCATTATCAAATCTTTCTCTCTCTCTCTCTTTTCTCCTAATGTCATTACAAAGGGAAAGATGAGGATCTAAAATTGAGGGGCTTCTGGCTTTGCGGGAGGTGGGTGGGCAGCAACACAGTGTGATGGCAGAGAGTAATTCTGTTTCAAGGAAGATACTGCCCAACAATTTTTAAAACTTAATAGGATTAGTCATGGGAACTATTTTTAGCAGAAGTTCAACTTTATCCATGTATTTTAATGTGGGAAAATTGTGTCCTTTTCCCTCTGCTAATGTTTGATGTATTCCAGCCCTCCTGTGAGCATGTTGGAGTATCTTATGGGACCTGGAGTGGAGGAGAACTTCCTCTTGGATTCTCTCTGTTTTCTTTCGTGAAAATGACATTCCAAAGCTGTTTCACTTTCTGACAGGAAATGGAGCCTTGCCAAAAATGATTAAAGTCCGAGAAAGCATAACAGTTCCAAAGCTGCAGCCGTGCTTTAGGAGTCCTGAGTTTGACATGGTGTCAAACAAATGTGAGATATTGTTTAATAAATTTGAATAATACAGAGATAGGAAAAAATCATTCCTGGCTTATTGCAGTAGTGATTTGAATTAAGTATGTAAAAGACTATCTACATCTAATTAAATTGAAACAAATACCTAAATACACTTGTGTAAGGTTAGCCTAGCCTATGACTTTATTCCGTTATACTACTTTTATGTGTGAGACAAAAGTATTATCTTAAACTCATGTAAGTTTAAAACAATATACACTTCTGCAGTTTGTCAGGGAAATGACTTCTGTTTATGTGACCAAACCTGTGCATAGTGGATAATTTTTAAAAATATAATTAATTAAACTAAATTCATCAATAAAATCACTTAGAATGAAATAGTTTTGTTTAAATAGGTTAAATAGTAATTGAAAACTTTAGTCAATATTTGGAATCATAAGCCCAAAGGTTTTTTATATAATAGCGGCCTCAATTATTTCACTGACAATCTCAATTAAATTATTTTCTCTTTCCACCCGAGAATTGTGCATTTGTGTAGATAATTATATACTACCCCTTCTCCCAAATAAAACTGATCAAGAAAAAAATGCATCTCTCTCAAATCAATAAAAAGTAATACTTAAGGGAAAAAATCCTTAAGAAAAACCTTATAAAACATGGTAGTTTTTTTTTCTTTAGCTCCTTTGAAAGACAATTATTTAAATGAACTAATTTTATTATTTCTTTCTTTCACCCTTTGGGTGTATACTTGGAATATGTTTTTAGTGCAAAAAGTTGAAAGTTTTCTGTACCTATTGACATTCGACGAGCACTACAATTCATGACCACCTTTTAGACAAGCTAAATTGATTAGAGAAGTCATTCAATGTCATTGAGTACCATTTGTCACTTCATAAACAGCTACAACCTGCTGCCTACAAATGCAGAAGGACTGCCAAATAAATCACATCAAACGGTGGGAGTAGACAGTATCCCTTCATCTATAATTGGTACAGCCTCTCCTGTCACGTTTGTTCATACTTGTGATTCTGGTGTGGATTGACACTGACATGGAAAGGGCAACCACTGTCAAAGATGTTAGAGAGTCTATGTTTCAGTGATGTACGTGCTAATAGATATCCATCATAATATTACATTAATGTCACCCGTGTATCAAATGTACAACTTAACCATCTAGATATCTGATGATTTGCCCATTTGGTTCTGCTCGAAGAGGAGATAAGCTCTTTGGCTTTGAAGGGAAATTGATAGAAGAAAGAGGAAATAACATGGTTAACAGATCTATAAGAGAATATTACAAATGTAGCTTGCATGTGCTATTTCACTGGACATAATTGTAAAGCTCTATCTTTTAATTTCATAAAATATGATCAATAAATATACTCTTTTTTTTTTGCTAATTTCAGGCAGCTTCATTTTAAGAATCTTCTTTGTCAAGAAAAAAAAAAAAAAAAAGGCCCCTATAGTAATTAATGCTTTGTACTATGTCCCAGGTTTAGGCTTTAATGAAAATTTGCTTTCTTAGGGTCAAAAACTCTTTTTCCCTGAAGTATCTGTGTGTATGCAATGTGCAGCTGTGTGTATAAGTATACACACACACACACACAGACTTTTGTATATATTATACCATACTACCACACTAACATTAAAAATTAACATAAATTAATGAAGACAATATACTTCCATAATGTCAAGTCTTTAAACACTGTAGACTCCAGGGAGATGGAAATGGACTTGAGTTGTTGCTAAAACATCTCTAATATATTGTATTCCACTCTGCAGAGATAATGGCCGTGTCCACATGATAAACTGGAAAATTCAGTATTACATTAGAACAGCTTTGTTTTATTGGACTTTTACTCTTTGCAAGGAGCTTCGCATATATTATCTCATTCAGTTTCACAGTAAGTAGGAGAGGTAGCTGTTTATATTCCCATTTCCTAGATGAGGAAATGGAGGAACCAAGAAAATAAATGAGGTACACAGTATCGTCCATGAAGGATAAAAACTAGGATCCTGGACTGTCTGGATACTACCCTTTTATGCTGTGATAATAGCCTCAAGCTTTCAGAACTCAAAAATAAATCCTTGAGAGATGTGCTTAGTCACTCAGTCATTTCCGACTCTTTGTGACCCCTTGGACTACAGACTGCCAAGCTCTGTCCATGGGATTCTCCAGGCAAGAATACTGGAGTGGGTTGCCATTCCCTTTCCCAGGGGATCTTCCCAACCCAAGGATAGAACACAGGTCTCCTGCATTGCAGGCGGATTCTTTAATGACAGCCACACCAGGGAAGCCCGAATATATTGAGAGATGAGCATATAGTAAACGCCAACAGAGAAAGGAGGCCAATTCAAAATCTCTGAAAAATATCCCTTTCTGAGGTACCACATTAGTTGATCCTGGGAGCAGAGGTGTCTGCAGAAATGAAACATTCTTTATGAAAACTCAGGCTTGGGCTTGAAATACTCTTAGTCCCCCTCACCATGGCATCCAAATAAGAAGCCTGTCCAGAAGAAAGTGGGTCAATGTGGAGCTGTTGGAAGAGGGTCATGAACGTGCTATTTGCTATGCATATTGAAATAAGCCAATCATTCAAACTAAAGATTCTAACTTTACTATTTAATTAGCTATAATATTCCACAATATTTTATTACCTTCTATGAAGAAAATAGCCCTTTGAAAATGCAGACCCAGAGGAATCGGGTGGAGAGGGAGGTGGGAGGGGGGATCGGGATGGGGAATATGTGTAACTCTATGGCTGATTCATATCAATGTATGACAAAACCCACTGAAATGTTGTGAAGTAATTAGCCTCCAACTAATAAAAAAAAAAAAGAAAAAAAAAAAAAAAGAAAATGCAGGAACATTCTGCTTACTAATGAATGGAATTTACAAATAACTATTTGAAGGATCTGCTTCACTTTCCCAGAGGATCTTATTCTCTAGATAAAGTTGGATTCAGCTGGGGACCTGGAGAGGTGTATATCATGAAAAAAAGTTACTGCAACTTTTGTCACAATATCTATAACTAAAAACATGATTTTTCTATAGATTAATTCAATTAAATTCTATCAAATGTACTTACTGACATAGAATTTGTTTTAAAAAGGTATAGTAAGCCTATTCTTCTTTTCTAATAGATAGTCAAAAGGAAGCAGACATGAATTCATTTGCAAATAGGTTTGGACAAATAAATGGCAAATGTAATTCTGGCTATTTAAGTTATGAAAAATGGCAGGCTCCTATTGATAAACAATGAAGAATTGACCAATATCTAAAGCAGGCAGCTTTCATGGGACTGTGCTCATTGTCAACAAATGTTGGGAAAAGGTCAATGGTTAATTAAATAATCCATCACCTCAGGATAGAGAGTAGTTCTCAACTTTGACAATCAGTGACAGAAATATTAAAAGGTCAAGAAATGAGTTACAATATATTCTGTTTTGTTATTATGTATTATAAAGATGTGAATCTCTTGAAGATGTAAAGGATATAAGAGGTTCATATCCTACTAGAAGCATGCTTCCTAAATAAATATATTTTGGATTAGTTACTGATATGAATACTGAGAATTCTCCTGAAGCTAGAGACTTCTTTGAATTTTTGTACTTTTTGAAAAAGAATATGTTTTTGATAGAGAGTATTTTGTCTCGATACTTGAAAAAGTTTGTGATGGAGATGGAGTAAGGGGCAGGGGAGAGGCTTCTTTTTTGAGAATTACTTTCAACTGGGGCCTGGTGATTTCAAACCATTATTTGCTTTCTAAATAAACATCACTGAAACCATGGTAGCTTTCACCTGCAGACTGTACTTTCTGGTGATGGTGGATAACTCAATTGCTCTCAGAGAATAGTAACATCTCCAATTTCCTTACATCAAGTACAGAATAACCCTTCTATAAATTAAAAGTATTACAACAACTTGATATATTGATTTGACCTAATTTTCTTTTGCCTGAATTGGTTTCCTTACTACACTTTCCAAACATTAGTTATTATTATTTTTCAATGGGTATTTATATTTAATTTGGGCTGCCTTATCTGGGCTTCCCAGGTGTCACTAGTGATAAAGAACCTGCCTGCCAAGACATAAGAGACACAGGTTCAATCCCTGGCTCAGGAAGATCCCCTGGAGACGGGAATGGCAACCCACTCCAGTATTCTTGTCTGGAGAATCCTCTGGACAGAGGAGCCTGGTGGGTTACAGTCCATGGGATCGCAAAGAGTCAGACATGACTGAAGGGATTTAGCAGGGATGCATGCCTTATCTAGCAAAAATTTTCTCCATCATTCTGCCTTATTCCATCTTCCTGCCTCAGAGTGCCATTGATTCATTCCTAGTTTTCAAGTTCAAGTGTAAGCATTCCTTTTTTTTGTGTGTGCTGGAGGTTGACTAAATAAAAGCCTACTCATTTTTGTCTTTCCACCCGCCTTTCTCCTTTACCTCTGTGGCCAAAATATGGAACACAGACAACCAAAAGAGGTGCCCCAGAATAACTTTCCAGGAAGCCATAAATCATATGTGATTAAAGTAATTGGCAACAATAGAAAGAAAATATGTTCCTGTGCGTTAGTTCTTTAGTTTTGCATGTGAGAGGAAACTGGTCACCAGTTGAGATCCTGAAGGTTAAGGAGAGATCATGCTTTATTTGAATAGAAAAATGAAGCCTCTTACTTGTTCCCTGAGAAAGCGAGGCTTGGAGAGTAATGGTCTATGGCCACGTCACTGCTGAAATGTTCTTTTATATGGCTTCTAAATGAGGGGTGCTTCACCAGGGACTTTGACCCATAACTGTGCATGGCTTTACCCCCTTGCTGTCTGGGTGAATGCGGCTATTTCGAATATGGGCAAGTGTTATATGATTATTTTATCTCTTACTGTAAAGTGTTTTGAGAGACTTTGTATGAGAAGCAATATAAAAATAAATTGAATTGAACTGTGGCTTCACCTCCCCACTTTTTAGTGCTGAAACCTTTAGAGCAAAAAGTGCAGTGCTGTGACAAAGGACAAGATTAAGATGATGTCAGGAAAATGGTCAGCTCTGGAGAGCCCTGACCCTTCAGGAGGGGTGTGTGTGTGTGTGTTAGTTGTCACATTTGCCTATGTGTTACTCTAAAGTCTTTCCACAACTGGGATAAATCATATTTGTGTTCTTAAGTTAGTCATTCGGAGGAGTCATAGGATATCCAGAATCTACTTCCAGTTAATGCATTTCTGTGAAGACAAGAAGACTTGTTAATTACACAAATATCTCTTTTACATAACATATCACTATGCATTAGAAGCCCCTGGTTAGCCTCTAAAAGGCCAGGGTCTGAACCACATCATATTACTCTCAGAATCCACAACTGCAATAAATTTTTCCTTTAAAATAAAATAATCTTGGCTTAGGGTAATAGGTTTTTCCTGCAGAAATGTGATTTTATGTTTTATGACACCGCATCAATACATTATTTTAATAAATGGCTCTTGGTTCACCAGAAGTGCTGTATTTTGACAATATCAGCCAACCTTTTCATTTGTTTAAGCAGGAAAAGTAGGGTGCCAAAATAAAGCTACTCTAGAAGAACATCTCAAGAATGTTTATGAAAACTCAGTTACAGCTACATTTATTAGAGTTAAAGCATAGTACTAATTTGTCATGCAGAATTCCAGAGAAGTGAGTAATTTCTGCATTTCTTTAAATGCCAGGGTTTCATATTTTGAGGTAACCATTTGCTTGTAAATATGAAACTAGCAACGTGGACTATAATGTGACAAAAGGTATCAGAGATTTGTCATTATCTGACAATAGTTATTGGATATATTTGCTGCCATGCTATGGCATTTCTCATAAAAGTAAATTGGGGAATGAAAAGATTTATCACATCAGGCTCTCTGACAATGGTCCAGAATTTTTAAAAATTTGAATTAGATGATTTACTAGAGGTTAGAAATGGCTCCCCACTCTCTGTCTTCACAACACAGAAATTTTTTTACATACATCATGCTTTTCTCCATCAAGGCTCTCTCAGACCCTCTGATTATGGATAAGCATTTCAGTCCATGGAAGATCAGTCTTATTATAAAGTTGTGGCCACACTGACTACTTAATTATCAAAATACAGAGAGAAAAATCTCTTTCAGGACCCAGAAACTTTCTTGCTTATGAGGTTGCAGAGAGCTCCCCTCATAGATTTGTTGTTTATGACTCCTTTTTTATCTAAAACTCTCAACAATATTTTTACATAATGAGTCAGATTATCCAAAGTATCCTGGGGATAAGGAGGAATATGATTGCCCCTTGGCAGTAAATGGTGACTTTGGGCCTGAAAAAATGAATGTCCCTTCAAAGGTGCTTATTATCTTAGGATGGCACAGAGACACTCATAGTCATTCATTTTTGTGTTTAATCTTTGTGGGACAGTATGCTCTTGTTCCAAAGTGACACTCTCCTAACCCTAAGATATCGCCTAAGATAATAGAATAATATATATAATGTATGCACACATTAATGCATATATTATGATTTCTCATTCAAATTGTTCATTTCATAGAAAATACAGTTGTACTGTATTTTATTTATGTGCAGAAGTACAAATAGATCTCAGAAACAGACATGGGGTAGGGGTGGGGAGAGATATATTTTGCAATTTATCAAGTTACAGGTCCAAATGCCTCATTTTTACTTCTCTGCAGTAGACTGAATGTTTATATCCCCCTAGAATCATTTGCTGAAATCCCAATCCCCAGTGTGATGGCATTAGGAGGTGGGGCCTTTGAGAGTTAATTAGGTCATGAGGGTGGAGCCCTAATGAGTGGGATTAGTGGCCCAGGAGAGACATGAGTGAGATAATGTCTCTCTCCATCATGTGAAGACATAGTGAGAAGGCAATCATTTACAAATCAGGAAGAGGGCACTCACCAGAACCTGATTGTGTTGTCACTCTGGTCTTGTACTTCCAGCTTCCATACTGTGAGAAATAAATGCTTGTTGCTTAAACAACCCAGTTTATGGTATATCATAGCAGCTGAACTGATTGCTTCCCTCCACCCCCACAATTATACTTATTTTCCATTTAGACCATGACTCCATTTATTTTTTAAAAATTAAAAAAAATTAAAGTATAGTTGACTTACAATGTTGTGTTAGTTTCAGGCGCACAGCAAAGTAGTTCAGACACACTCATACACATATATTTCACATGTATATATCTTAATATATATACATAGTTTTGTTTTTCCTTTTCCATTATGGGCTATTATAAGATATTGAGTAAAGTTCCCTGTGCTATACAATAGGTCCTCATTTATCTACTTTATATATAGTAGTGTATATCTGTCAATCCTAAGATCAAAATTTATCCCTCCCTCCCCTTTCCCCTTTGGTAATTGTAAGTTTTCTGTTTTCTTTTTTTTTTTTTTTAATATCTGTGAGTCTGTTTCTGTTTTATAAATAAGTTCATATTTATCATATGTTTTGATTCCATATATGAGTGAGATTTGTCTTTGTCTAACTTACTTTACTTAGTAAGATATTCTCTAGATCCGTCCATGTTGCTACAAATGGCATTATTTCATTCTTTCTTATGGTTGTATAATATTCCATTGTATATATGTACCACATCAACTTTATTCATTGAAGGGCATTGAGATTGCTTCCATGTCTTGGCTACTCTAATCAAAGCCACTATGAACATTGGAGTGCACGTATCTTTTCATATTAGAGTTTTATCTTTTCTGGGCATATACTCAGGAGTGAGTTTGCTGGAAAGATGACTCTATTTCTAAATGAGTCGATCAATAGCTAGCATTATATATAGCCTGGGACTTTACTGTACCATCTTTGTTCTCCCATCTCCTCTGCTGTACTTACGTGACTCTACAGCTACTGTGTACGCATTTGCTGTGTTCTGGGACACAGGATCATTCACTTTGTTCAAATATGCCAAGTGTGTTCATGACTGTGTGCCTCCATTCATGCTGATTTCTAAGACTAAAATCACTTTCATCATCTCTACATATTGAAAACCCGTTCATCTTCAGTCCTTTCCTAATTTAAGTGGCAGAAATGAGCCTCAGTTTTCCATCTGCAAACTGAGGATATGTAGCATTCCCTTTCAGTGTGATTTTGGCAATCTAGTGAAAATGTGAGTTTGATCCTCTAGTAAAATGCCCTGGTGTTCTTCAATTAATCACTTCTCTGAAAACCAGGAACATATTGTACTTAAAATATTCAGCCTCTTATTATGCATGCATATGGAAATATCTTTTTCTATGCCTTTAAGACCTAAGGAAATGCTGAACATTATTTATGCCTATATAAATACCTAATATCTATAATAAACTGGGGGATCTAGACTTAGTGGGAACTTAATAAATATTTTTCAAAATGGACTGTTCCATATGTTCAATGTCCCAAATGTTCCAATATACGTCTTGAACTATTTTGCCACTAACAAATTGAAGTTTGAATTAGTTCAATTTATCAAGTTTATTCTTACTGCAATGTACCCAACACAGTAAGTGCTTCTAGTTGCTACCTTTGGACAGCCTGCCAAAGAGACATGATATATGAAATACATCAATTTCACTTTTTAGTTCTGCATGACTTTCTTACAGTAACACAGTCCAGTTGGCAAGTTGATGAAAGCCTAGAAATGGAACTTCATTTAGAGGCTCTCAGTGGTGCTTATAGATCCTATATTTCCTGCTTCATATGTAGCAGTGTTGGTTCTGGTTTTTCTATACTTCAGATAGCATTGCCATGGCAAAAGGTTCACACGCTATAGTGTGAGGGACACTACTTCAAGTTACTTCTCTTATGCCAAATGTACCGATTATGACCTAGAGGATGAGTGAAGCAACTGAAATGGAAGCAAATGAGGTCATTTGGTATTGTCATGTGACACCTGAAGTGGCATAATGTGACACACACACACAAAAATTGTAAAATGCAAGACTTCTGAAGGTGTAATGGGCTCCTTTATCAGAATTTAATGACTGGCTAAGATGAACTGTCTTTGCTTATTAATAGAGAGATTTGACACATTCTAAAAGGTGAACTATCTATACACCATGGAATATTACTCAGCTGTTAAAAAGAATTCATTTGAACCAGTTCTAATGATATGGATGAAACTGGAGACCATTATACAGAGTGAAGTAAGCCAGAAAGATAAAGAACATTACAGCATACTAACACATATATAGGGAATTTAGAAAGATGGTAACGACAACCCTTTATGCAAAACAGAAAAAGAGACACAGAAGTACAGAACAGACTTTTGAACTCTGTGGGAGAAGGTGAGGGTGGGATGTTGCGAAAGAACAGCATGTATATTATCTATGGTGAAACAGGTCACCAGCCCAGGTGGGATGCATGAGACAAGTGCTCGGGCCTGGTGCACTGGGAAGACCCAGAGGAATCGGGTGGAGAGGGAGGTGGGAGGGGGGATCAGGATGGGGAATACGTGTAAATCTATGGCTGATTCATGTCAATGTATGACAAAACCCACTGGGAAAAAATAAATAAATAAATAAATAAAAGGTGAACTATCGAGTCTCACATTCTTCTCCATATCATTTAATCATCCTCTTTGATAGCAACTGAACAGCTAGTGGACTAGGAACAAATTTGCCTTTTCAAAACTCCATATAAAACTGCTTCTTAAAGTTTTTTTTTTTTTGGTATATTTATTTATCCACAATCTATTTTCCCCCTCAGAGGAAGCTGGCCTCTTCAAAATTTGTGTGGAGAGCTAAACTTCTATATTGGCAGCTTAGTGTCCAGTTCAAAACCACATCCCACAAGGCATTGAGTAAGAGACCAGAGAATCTTCACGACGCCATCTTTAGATTGAGATCACATGGCTCTGAATATTCCTACTGTAGAGCTAGTAATTTTAGGTTTAAACGTTTGCCAAATTGACTTTCCTCAAACTGCATGTACCTTTTACCTCTGCCAGTCAAACCCACAAGTTTAAACTATATGGAAGGAAAAGAGCACCAAATCCCTTCAAATATCCATTTTGCTTACATTTTTAAAGCAAGAAATGGAAAAAAAAAAAACAAAAACACAACTTTCTATTAAAGAGAGAGGTAACATTTGCCCTCAGGCCAGGGGCTTTCAAGTTCTCATATGTCTCAATGAAAGCCAACCTAATTAGTATAAATCAGAATTTTGTATTATAGACATTCAAGAATAATGAGTTCTATTATGAAAGATTGCAGTAGGTAAGATATATGCTATTCAACGGAAAAAAAATAAACAAGCTTCATTTCTTCATTAGAGGATGCTTATTTATAGTGCAATATATATCTACCTCGACTTTGACATTAAAGTTTTGACTGCTTTTTAGCTATAAAATTTGATATTGTTGTGGCAGCTGCACTATTCGAATGATAGCTACAGTACAGCTGCTATCAGTGAGGGAGATTTATTGCTTCCCTACATGGATAAGGATATGTGCATATTTACTTTTGGTTTTATTGCTGGTGTCCTATATTTTAATGACACAAGGTAAGATAAAAGAACATTATAACATTATAATCAAGAAGCCCTACAAATACAAATGGCATACTTATGAAATTTTGTTTTAACTGTATGCAAATTCCCTGTCTTTTCTTGCAGTGAAACATTCTAAGTTGGTAGAGATGTTACACTCCTGCACATTCCCTGATGCTCGTTTTTGGCATTTCTTTCACCGAAGACACTGGATAGGAGAAGGAAGGGAGGAGAGTAAACAGGACAGGACAGAAGAGAAGAGAGATGAGTGAGTAACACAAAGTAGTTCACATAATTTTTTTGTGTGTGTGGTAACTAATTTCTGAGAGAAATTGGTTGATTTGAAACATGGGATTCAACTTCAAGCCAATTTGGAAGCAAGTAACTTGCTGTTTGAAAGACAATAAAGAAAAGGGATAGAAAGTTGAAAAACTTTTTTTTTCCACCCCAACTGATTTTGTCTCCTGTTCTTTTTCTTAATATTGTCCTGAACCAATAACCTAGTGACAGATGGGGAGAATTCACTGTGCCTGGCAGTTTGGATTAGATTTGATAAGCATTCAGGTCTATTTGGTATTGAAACAGAGTTGGAAATCACATGAAGACAGCCTTTTCAGAAAAGTCCCATTACTTGGTAGTTTCTGAAAGTTAGTTGAAAGTACTGCTGGAAGAGTCTTTGGCGTACTGAGGGATTTCATGATTGATACCAGGCAGCAAGATGTGCCTGATGTGACTTCAATGGTCTTAATGATGCTGTTTAATACAGAAAAAAGTTTTGCTTTACTATGAAACAAATGAAAACTGTTCTTTCATTATCCTAGATCCTTGAGCTTTCCCATATTCTCATATCTTCTTGATATATTTTGTTTGTTTGTTTAGACTTGTGGGTTTAGAATGCTATGTTAATCATTTTTGTTTAAATACTAACAAATCTGTGAAATTAGCAAGTATATGTGCCCTGCAGCATATGAGGTTTAAGAAGACTGGTTTTGATCTTTCAATTACTAGAGAAGTATTTTATAGCTCTCAAAATTTCCTCACATACATACTTGAAAATAAATCGGCCATTCAAAAGTTGTTGAAAAAGCAATCAGGTTATCTTACCTGGACTTATAGAAAATGAAAAGACAGATTCCTGCTGTCTCTATCCTTTTTTGCTCAGTAATCTGGTAGTTATTGGTATTATAAGTTAATGTGATGTTTTACTTAGTTTGCCTAAGAGTCTTATGTGAGGAGTTTTCTTTACTCTTTAGCCATATCTAAACCACATTTTTGTTAAGTCTTTGTCAAACTGCAGCTCCTAAAATGTTCATAGGTATCTTTTTAACAAAGTCCAAATTGCTGCCTTTCTGAATTAAAGAAAGTTTTAGCACATGAATTATTATTCCTGTAATAATTGCTTGCAACTGAACACTTGGAGACCATCTCTGATAAATATAGAAATGACTGAGTTTGCTAAATAGTCTTTGCATTATTATAAAGCTATGCCAGTCAATTAGCTCATTTCTCAAGCATGTGAGCACATTGTACACTAAGTACTGAAATGAGAACATTAGATATTACAGCCTTGAATAGATTTGATACCTGTTTTGCGGGGGAGAGTAGGAGGGAGGTATTCATTTACCTTCTTATTTCCTCATGCATAAATGCCTTGGTTTAAAGTGAAAGTTGCTCAGCTGTGTCCTACTCTTTGTGACCCCATGGACTATACAGTCCTGGGGTGTAGTAGTAGTCTGGCCTGGAGAATACAGGCCTATACAGTCCATGGAATTCTCCAGGCCAGACTACTGGAGTGGGCAGCCTTTCCCTTCTCCAGGGGAATCTTCCCAACCCAGGGATTGAACCCAGAGTCTCCTGCATTGCAGGCAGATTCTTTACCAGCTGAGTCACAAGGGAAGCCCAAGGATACTAGAGTGGGTAGCCTAACCCTTCTCCAGTGGATCTTCCTGACCCAGGAATCAAACTGGAGTCTCCTGCATTGCAGGCGGATTCTTTACCAAGTGATAAATACTCATTAAAAACATGAGTAAAACTTCCGGATAACTATTTTTTTAGCACCAGTCCACCTACCCTGCATCATTAGCCCCTACTTCCCACCTGGCAACCAGTGACAAAATTTACTCCTAATGGGTATTTTACCCAGGTCCATTTAAAAGATTATGCACATACGGATTCTATTTTTCAAGTATTCTCTAAATAAACCTCTAGCATGTATGTGTCCTTTTGGTAATTCAATTTTCTTACTGATATGATAAAACCTATAAAAATGAAGAATTTTGATTTTAATGTTAAATGCTATAAGTGACAGCACTTATCAAAAGTATGAAATTTTACTTTGAGTAATACACATGAGAAAACTTCTGGTGAAGAGAAAATTTTCACATGGATAAGATTACAGATAAATTTAAAATTTTTTAGTCAGGTGCTTAACTGTGTTTTCCTAAAATTAGTGCCCAGCTTGATTAAAAGTAATGACATCTTTGTTTCAGTAAACTTAACATGAAACATTCTACAATGGAGAAAGTTTGTTTAGAATTTGAGTTTAATAATTTTAGAATGACAATTTGCTTTTATTTATTTCTTTTAGATCCTATAGTCTAAAGATGCTGCAGATACTTAATTGATTGATGGGTTGATTTCAGTTTACTACATGCTTCCTCAGCACATTTGGTTTGATCATTTTTGATTGAATCAGCTGATGACCAGTTATTTAGTAACTGGAAATTTGAGTAAACTGTCATATATCCAATTTTAAACTTTGAAGAAGTTTGTGAAGGGTCCCTTTGTAGAGTGAGCAGGAAAAATTGAAGTATTAAAATGTTTCAAATGCATTTACATTGTGGGTGAGTTGTCCGTTTTGTCGTGGAGAATGGCTGCATCATCCTTTGCAAACTTCCAAGTGGTGACAGCACTTGGGGTTGATGAGCGAGAATGTGGTGGTTTGAAAAGATCATGAAGAAACCAGCTTCTGAACTGGGAATTCAAAAGCACCCTAGCACATCATTCCTACAGCAAACCTAGAAAATAGCATGACTGGACATGTTAAGTAACTGAGGAATAGAGACATTTAGGTAATTTGTGTAAGGTATCCCAACTATATGAGGCACAGTCAAAATGAAGGAACTGCCAGAAGAATCATTGAGACTATAGACAAATGTTCTCCAGGAGAAATATGTGAGCCACAGATGCAAGTCTCATATGTAATTTTAAGTTTTCTAGTTACAAAGAATAAAAGGAAGCTGGTGGAATTAATTTCAATAATATATTTTACCAAATACATCCATTTTTATTTCAAGATGTGATAAAATTTACTAATAATGTTATATCTTTCTCAAAGATGTAACAAATTAAGTAATGTGCAAAATTCCGTGTACATTTTTACTTACAACATGTTTCATTTTGAGCTAGTCACATGTCAAGGGCTCAATAATTGGGTGGCTGGTGCATACCATATTGAACAACAGAGCATTGGAGTGCTTGAGAAGCCAAAAATGGCACACACAGTCTTGTAACTGATTGATCAGACACTCCAGGTAAAATGATCCTCCTGACATCAATATCAATTTTAGGTCATACAGGAGTGGTTTTGTTAGGGGAAAAAATACATGTTCTAAGGGAACATATTACTTAAATTAGAGCACAGAATAGCATAGAAATGATATTTAAGTCAGCTGGTTGGTGAAGCTCAAGAGATGTGGCTTTCTGGCTTCAAAATCTTATTTTTATTATAATTGAATCAACAAAGATTAAGTGCTACTATTACTGAGGAAGGGGTCACCGCATGAGGTACATAGAAGGACTGATTTTTGAGGAACAAAAAAGGACCTTTATTGCCAGGTCCACTGGCAAAGAGCCCAGGAGCCCAGGGCTCAAATCTGTCTCTCCTACCTGGGATTCAGGGTGAAATTTAAGGGGTTAGGAAAATTTCAAACTCTGAAACTGACTACCTGCTCTTGAATCAATCATCAAGCTACTTGGGCTCCTGGAAACCAGGTTTTTCTTATTGAAGGACTTGCTCTGTAAAGAGCTCTGCTGGCAACATTTCTATTCTTTGAATTCTGTAGACTGATAATTCTTGTTCTGGGGTCATCCTATCTTGCATATGCACAATGATGTCTCTGTAAAGTAGCTCCAGGTTTGAGTAATCAACAGCCTGTTTTAAGGAAGCAAAACTGATATAAAGTGGTGTAGGGAAAAAGCAAATTGGCCAAAATGGTGGAGGTCAGGCTCTCTCAGCCCATGGCCTCTCGCTCTCACCCCATGTTTTGTAAATACATGGTTATGTAACAACTGAGATCACTTATAGCATTGTGCATGCCTGTCATGATGTACCCACTTGGCCACGGGTCACTTTTGTTCTGTAAGCATATATAAACTTCACCTGAAAAATCCCTTGTGGCCACTTTATGGCCGTCTGTCGGGTCAGCTACGAGAGAGTACAGAATGTCTGTGGCTGCTGCAGCAGCCAGGAGAGAATATACATGTCTGCAGTTCCTCGACGTTTCTTCCAGCTTCCCTGCTCGCGTCTTGCCCACCCTGGCTTCAGCGAACAGTGAGGTACAGCAAGACAAGCGGTCAGTGTTTTACGTGCTATCTCACTGTCTTTGAACTCTGCACTGTATGTTGGAAAATAAAAACATATATATGGTGTCTAATCCATTCTTCCATAGAGGTCTTCCTCCTAGCCCGTGATATGCCAACATATACATTCAAAGAGAGAGAACAAGTTCTTTTGAAACTGGATGTTACCAAATATCCAAAGAAACTGAAAGACCATACCAGCTATAGTGGCTAGCTCAATGCCAGAGTCATTATTTGTATGTACAAAAGACAACCCATCTTGTAAACAAAAGCAGTAAAAAAAATTCCTCTAGAGCAGAAAAAAAAAGGTCCAACTCTTAACATTTGGCCATCATGGCTGAAAAGACTATAGAATCTCAAAAAAGGAATTGGAGATGAAATAAGTTCACCTTTTTTTAAAGAGGATACAGGTGCTTAATGGCTAGCTTAGTTAATCAGTGCTGGTGGCACTGTGGTAAGTGAATCCAGCTGCCAACTCAGAAGATGCAGATTTGATCCCTGGGTCAGGAAGATCCCCAGAAGAAGGAAATGGCAACCCACTCTAGTATTTTTGTCTGGGAAAGCCCGTGGATAGTGGAGCCTGGTGGGCTACAATCCATGGGGTCACAAAAGTCAGACATGACTTAACAACTAAACAACAGACAAAACAATAATGAGTAGCTCTGCTTATAATTTATCTATATTGGTTTTCAATTATTTTTAAATGTTTTCCATGTGGATTTCCTCACCCAATAAAATGATAATTATGTGCATCTACCTCATAAGGTTGCTACAAAAAAATAAGAACATGCCTCTGATATACCATGGCCTGGGTTCAAACCATGGATCTGCCTCTTACTGTCTGTGTGATGTAGGATGAGTTACTTACCTTCTCTGTTCCGCAGTTTTTTTTCACTATGAAGGCCTTACTGAAAGCCTGGCCTCTCTGCACACTGGTGCTGAATCAAATCCCAGACACAGAGTTTGGGGTGAAGTAGAAAAGGATAGCTTTATTGTTTTTCTAGGCAAAGGGAGACACAGGCTTCTGCCTCAAAAAAACTGTGTCCCAACTCCAGAGAACCTGATGAGGATTTTTTACAACAGTGGATCAAAGATGGGGTCTCTGACAAGATTACGGTATGAGCAGTGCTTCCACTCCCTAATCTCCTCTCAAGTCTCCTCCTCTTGATGAGCTTCTCTGGCTCCTTAAATCTTGCCTCAGGTGACTTCTTGGCTGCTCCACCCTAAGGACTGTGGCCCACCAGGCTCCTCTGTCCATAGGGTTCTCCAAGCAAGAATACTGGAGTGGGTTATCATGCCCTCCTCCCAGGAAGAGGCAGGGGTGGTCTTCACCACCCAGGAGTCAAACCTTTTACATCTCCTGTATTAGCAGGTGGGTTCTTTACCACTAGTGCCAACTGGGAAGTCTTGGAACTTGGGAAAGGTCATGAAGGCTGAAGTCTTGCCTACAAGCAATGGGGAACGGGAAGCCTCCATGCCCAGGAGCCCGATAGGGCCCCACTCAGTTTCAAAAGGAGAATGATAACCCTTCTACTTCACTGGCTTTATTGAAGATTAATTAATATATGCAGAAGGATTAGAATACTGCCTAGCACAAAATTGCTTAGTGGATACTAATTATTATTAAAATTACCTGGGGAATTTTTAATACTTTCCTTGTTTCTGTTTCTTAGTTGCTGATTTGACTACTTGGGGATCTAGTTTGTGAAGTTTCTCAGGGGATCTGAGGACCACAGAGTTTGGAAACCACAGGTATGGATAGAGGAAAAGTATGCAGAAAAGCCAAAGAATTGATGCTTTTGAACTGTGGTGTTGGAGAAGACTCTTGAGAGTCCCTTGGACTGCAAGGAGATACAACCAGTCCATCCTAAAGGAAATCAGTCCTAAATATTCATTGGAAGGACTGATGCTGAAGCTGAAACTCCCATACTTTGGCCACCTGATGTGAAGAACTGACTCATTGGAAAAGACCCTGATTCTGGGAAAGATTGAAGGCGGGAAGAGAAGGGGACAATAGAGGATGAGATGTTTGGATGGCATCACTGACTCAATGGACATGAGTCTGAGTAACCTCTGGGAGTTGGTGATGGACAGGGAGGCCTGATGTGCTGGAGTCCATGCGGTCACAAAAAGCTGGACACAACTGAATGACTGAACTGACACAGATGAAGTCAATCATCCTCAAGATGAGTAGTCTAATCACAACAGTAGTGATTTTGCCTGGGCCACACCCTAGTATCACCAGGACATTTTAACCACCTGGACAGCACCCAAACCAATTACATCAGAATCTGGAGGTGGTCCCAAGTGTCAGCATTTCAAAAGCTCCCAAAATGATGCAGTGCGTAAAGAAGGCTGAGCACCCATGAACTAAGGTAGGTTTAAATTCCACATTTTAATTTTTTTTTTTTAGAAAAATGCTTCTAAGGTTTTAGATGATGGCAAATTGACATAAAAATAGCACATTAAGAAGAACATTGTGAAAAGCGTGCTTAACTGACCCAGTGTTATCTTTCGCTGCCCTTTTTTATATGGATGAATAAAGACAGATAGGAGTTAATTGCTCTTCGGTTAGATCGAGGTCAGTCTTTTGTTCTGAAGTCTTAGAAGTAGGTTAAACAAGATGGTATTACTTGCACTACTGTACTTAACCTTGACTTAGGTCATTTAATGCAGTGCTTCCTAAACTTTGTTGAGCATCAGTATCACCTAGGAAGCAATTTCAAATTTAGATATCTCAGTCTTACCTCAAAAGATTTTTATTTGATGGTTTTAAGATAGGACCTAGGAATTTGAGTTCTTTGAAAGCTTCCCAGATAATTCTAATGATATTATTGTCATTAGCTGTATGTAGTGAATCAAGGTACTAATGGTGGTAAAACTGTTGGTAATCAGAAAATTTTGGCTTTTTAAAAGAAAACCCATAGCTGTTTTCTCCCTGGCATACAGTTGGCTAAATAGACCTGCCCTGGACATGATTTATCTAGAAAATGACTGTTTCCTATCCCCCGTTTGGTAACTGGTATCCAATAGTATCAGATATGAACAACTTGTTAATGACAGAGTAATTTCTAGGCAATTTTTAAAATATAATTCTTACCACAGTCCTTTGGGTAAGAAATATTGCCTCCATTTTACAAATTGGGAAGCCAAAGCCTCAAATGGTTAAATAACATAGTTGTAATCATGTAACAGGTAAAAGTAATGGAACCTGAATTAGAAGTCAGGTGTATGTAATTTCAAACCTATTCTGACACAATTAGTATCAATATCTGACAAATGTGTCTCCCATCAAGAATCGGTGGCAGACAAAAATAATCAATCCCAAGTGGAAGTATTTTAATATGTATTCATTTTAAGACATAAATTAAAAAATCATTTTCCTGTTATATATGAAGTCCAAGTGGTAAGAAAATAAAGATTGTTTAAAGAAATTTTTTTCTAAGCCATTGGGTTTAAGAGGCTCTATTTACGTATGTCCCTAATTTTCATGTGTTTACAATGAAGGAGATCACAGTCGATCAAGACAGACCTCTGTGATGAAGAATGACGGACTTCTTTAATTGTTATTCAGTTGCTGAGTCATGTCCAATTCTTTTCTACCATATGAATTGCAGCATGCTAGGCTTCCCTGTACTCCACTATCTTCTGGAGTTTGCTCAAGTTCATGTCCAATGAGTCAATGATGCCATCCAACCATCTCATCCTCTGCTGCCCTGTTCTTTTGCTTTTGATCTTTCCCAGCATCAGGGTCTTTTTCTCTTCACATCAGGTGGCCAAAGAATTGGATCTTCATCATTAGTACTTCCAATGAATATTTAGGTTGATTCTTTAATAAAATGTTTCAAATAACTGTTGAGGAGCAGCAATTTAAACCCTCGAGAAACTTTGGAGTCAAATTTAGGAAAAAATAGGAGGCAGTTCTCTAAAAGACCCATAATATTTCCATAACATTAAGGCAATATAGACTGACTGCTTTAACAATGAAATTCAAAGGGCAAAAGATGCTCCAAGTGATAATGAGAAGGAGCAATATTGCAAGTTTTGTTATCTGAAAATATCTTTTTACTTACCAGTAAAAAGTGGACATTTTGAGTCTGTTTAGGTACAGACTTAGAAGTTAATCTTCCTACAGTGCATCAGATGTCTTTCCTTTGCCCCAGTGGAAATTTATGCATTGCTTGGTTGTTGCACTTTTTATGTTCTAATATCATTGCCAACCTCATAGGTCATCTACTGTATAGCCTTTGGTCAGTGTTCAGAGTCACACATCTGCTTGGCCCTCAGTAAATGTCTGTTGGAAGAACTAGTTGATGGGATTAGTGGAATGAAGAGCTTGGAAGTTTGGAAACGAGCCATGACTTTTCTAATCAGATTCTTTACTCAGTGTGAAGTTCTTTGAGCCTTGTTTCCAATCATCTAGTAACTCATGGAATGACTACATCCTATCAAAAATTTTTTTAATCCTTCCAAGGAGCATTTGGTTGGACTAGGGTATCTATAAATTATGGGCAGGCCTGAAAACACTTTCACTTTCAAAGAGAAAAGTATCTATTATTCTGACTTTTGATATGAAGTTAAAATAATACCTGAAAATGACTGTGCAGTTAGAGCAACTATAAAGAGTTTAAATAGGGGTAATCATGGCTTTGTATTAGAGCATAGCGCTGCTACGTGATAGGTTAAAAAATGAAGAACAAGTAGCAACAGTGGCATATGATATATTCAGAAAACTCCAAAAGATATTCTTTTACCAAATGGTGCAAATGAAAGTAAGCTGTCAAACTGACAGCACAATAATGCCATCTTCACAGTAGTACATACTGTACCACAGTGGAAATCATTTCAATTTTAGAGAGAAAGATCTGAGGAAAAATAGCTGAAATGCTTTTTTTTTTTTTTTTTTGCAATTTTAGAATCATCATTACTTTCTAGAATCCACTCCAAACATAGCCAGAGGAATAACCATAATAAATCATGATAATTTATATCAGCTTATTTTGGGGAAGTAGCATCAGATACACTTCATACTACTTACTCAAACTATAATTATTTTCATTAAACTATAAAATCGCTTACAGCAGATTTACTCTAAACACATAAAATCATATCATATCCTTAACAATGAGTGCTTCTAGACCATAAGTGTTCAAAATAACTGAAATCAAGTGTAAAATAGCAGTCCTTGATTTATACTTTTTAATTATATATCTTTGTAGACATAATCAATGTACTTTTGTGGGCTTATAATATATTCTTTTTTATTTTGTTGAAACATACGACAGGCTTATTCATTCTCCATCCTGTTAATTAAAAGGTAGTATAAAAAGAAACTTATGAAAATGATGTCAGGTGCCTATTACCACAAACTCCCAAGTAGTTTGTGTCTGTCAAGAGTACAGATTAATCCAGAAATGAGGGGCCTGGGGAAAAAGCTGATAGGTTTTGTGCTTTGCAAAATGGGGAGGTGATAAGAAAGGTGGCTGAATAATTGAAAATTGAGATCTAAATATTGCTCTATGAGTAATATAGTATTTCATACAAAATGAGGGAGAACTAAGATATTGAAAGCAGTATATCTGAAGTTGTATGCCTTCCAATATTCTTGTTGTTATCAAAATAAATATTTACTGGCTGTCTCTATGGTTTTATTTTTATTGCTATCTTTGTCAACCCTAGAAATGTGTGTCTTTGGAAACTTTGTCCCCTGGTATGATATATGGGGATTTCACTTAATACTTGTTGTATGTTTTTTTACCTAGAAAAGAATATGACATCTAAAGGAAGGGAAAATGGTATTTTGTAGAGGGAAGCTTATCTGTTGGTTCCCTTTTTGCTGGGAGCCTTAGTCACTGGTGTGTGTGTGTGTGTGTGTGTGTGTGTGTGTACACCCAGTCACTTGAGTCACATCCGACTCTGCGATCCCGTGGACTGTCGCCTGCCAGGCTCCTCTGTCCATGAGATTCTCTAGGCAAGCATATTGGAGTGGGTTGCCATATCAAGGGAACCCTCCCAACCCCAAGATCAAATCTGTATCTTTTATGTACCCTGCATTAGCAGGCAGGTTCTTTACCACTAGTGCCACCTAGGAAGCCTACACACACACACACACACATATATTACACACATACACATATATATTACACAATACACATGTATATCACACACATATATATCGCACACATATACACACACACATACACATACACACACACATATATATATATATATACCTGCAATGTGGGAGATCTGGGTTTGATCCCTGGGTGAGGAAGATCCTGTAGAGAAGGGAATAGTTACCCACTCCAATACTCTTGCTTGGAGAATCCCTTGAACAGAGGAGCCTGAGCTGGCTATAGTCCATGGGGTCATGAAGAGTTGAACACTATTGACTATCACTTTCACATATATATACACACACATCTATGCCTTGACATATATATATATATACACACACACACACGTTATTTGAAGTCATTCATGATAAATAAATTTGTTCCTTGTTCAAATTGTTTTTCTATTTGAAAACTACTGTCTTGAACAGTTTTTTTTTTTTAAAGGAATAGAAAACAATTCAGGAAAAAACTGTTGATGTAACTCAAGTGAATGTGAATAGTAAATTTAATGAAGCTTAAATGTCACAGGGCAGTGCAATTTTCATCACTAGAGGTGGTGGTGAAGAAATCTACAAAATTTGAATATGAAGCAACAGCATATTTAAATAAATTTGGTACTTTGGGGCAGCAGTTGGATGATATACCTAGTCTTGAGGAGATATTGGCTATTTTGACATTATATATAATAGTTCATATAAATATAATAATCCTAGTTTATATATATTACTTTATTTGCCTTATTTGATTTGGCTTTGTTTCACTTTAGAATGACTGGTTGTATATAATTTTGTCTTGCAAGATACAAAGGTTCAACCTCAGTCATGACAGACTTTCAAATCATATTCATGAAGTCAGATTAAAATGATTAACCCTGTCTTAGATTCTCCAGATAAACTGACCTTCAAAATCAATGATTTAGTGATATTTGAGTATTTTACTTATAACTCTCACTTTTAAATTTAAAGATATTCTAAAAAATTCAATGGCCTTGTATCCTTGTATACAAGATTAATTTATTAAGTGTATAATTTATAAAATTTATGTGAATAAGATGTTTTCCTCTCTTTTTCCACCCCTTCAGTCTCACCCTCTTAGAATAAAGATGATGCTAATTGGACATGGCTCTGATATTAAACTTATGCAAGTCAGATGTTTTCAGTCATTCGAATAAAAACAGAATGCTTTGGTCTAAAAATTTTCCAGAAGTCCATTACTAAAGGCTTATACTAAATCCATAGTGTACATATAAATACTATAGTCACTAAGTACCTAGAGTAAGGACCCCACTTCTCTGTGTTTTGGTTTCATATTCAGGTTCCATTTTGTGAGCAAGCTGGCTCTCCAGCCACAATCTTCCTGTCTCACAACTCCAGGTTCAGAGTAGTTGCCAGAGTACTGAAACTGAGTGACTCTGAGTAGACCAAGCTTCATCCGTGTGTTCACCTCTGAAACAAATCCATGACCATTGAGTGGGTGCTCCCCTCACTTAATGCTGGGTCAAATGCCCATTGCTGGATTTCAACAAAGAGCATCACTAAGATCACATAAAGTGTAATGTCTTCAAAGAAACTAGGGAATGTTCCTGGAAGAAGAGGCAGAAAATGCTAAGAAAAACGTGCTTATGGTAGCGTCTGTTTAGGCATTGATGGGATGCCAACTTTACTCAAGATGTTTCTGGAACTCTTGTCTTTATATGGAAAGCATATGAATCACTCTTCCAAAAATAGTATTATTATTCTATATTCCTAGTACATCTTCTACTGAGCAAGGATTTATGAAATTTAATTAGCTATCTCACTTGTTAGCCCCACTGTGACTGACTTTTGACTAGTTCCAAAACAGAAATAGTCTACTCAGGAAGAGTTTGCTCTTGTTGAGAGTATTCACAAGAGCATAGCTGATATCCTCATGTCAATTCCGGAAGCTCAAGTCTGAAAATATTCTGGGAGAATATCAGCACCATTGGCACAATGTATAACAGTCCATGTTGACTGCCCTGAAAGAGTCTACCCGAATTTGGAGATAGATAGATAAATAGATAGCCTGGTTTATTTGGGTACAAAATATCCCTCTAGAGCAGTATGGTTTTAAGTATAGGCTTTGGAACTTGATTACCTGGGCTTGAATCCCAGGTTAGCTACTGTGTGATACCCTCTACCTCAAAATTTTCATAAGTAAAATAATAAAAATAATAATTATAATAACATTTCATTGGATAGTTTGGGAGCAAATGTTTAACATACACTTCCTAATAAATGATATTTCTTACTACTTATTTTTAAAAATTCATCTAAAATTACTACATTCTATGTGAGAAGAAAGACTATACATTATAAATCAACTTAGGAAAAAGACCAAGCCTACAACCAATCAAGAGTACAAAATTACGGCATAGGTAGTTTGGAAACAAATGGAGAACCAGGGAACCTAGTTTTTAACCCTGACTTTCTCCTAAATAACTTTGGTCTTGGGCAAACCTCTGCACATCTCTAGACTTTAGCTTCTTCACCTATAATGTGTTTTCTTGTAGCAATGAAATTGGTTTGTTTTGTAGGTAATGATGCAATCTAGAATAAAACAGTGGCCAGAATTGGCTTGGAGTTAATTTAGCAAGATATGCCAGTAGACACATGTTTGGAACATGGCTTTTAAGTATATTAGGGAGATAGATTAGTGGAGGAAAAATAAATAAGATGGTTTTCCCAGGTGAGGGGAAGTGAAGGAGAGCAACAGTTGGTGTATAGAGGTGGTGGTGGTTTATTTGCTAAATCGTGTCTGACTCTTGCAACCCCATGGATTGTAATCCTCCAGGCTTCTCTGTCCATAGGATTTCCCAGGCAAGAATACTGGCGTGGGTAGCCATTTCCTTCTCCATGAGGTATAGAGATAGAATCCATTAAATAATTTGCTTGGGATGGCTACATTTATTTTGGTCAGTGTATCAAAGCATATTGTGAAATTGTTGAGTTGACCCTTCAACATCACAGATCCAGTTATATGCCTATCTTCTTTCTTTTCAGTGGTAGGTGCTACAGTAGTATATGACGGATGATTTGTGGAATATGAGATGCAGAATCATGCATACAGAGGAATCTTGGCTACTGAGGGTGGATTCTAAGCTTTCATGGGATTGGGCAGCCCTAAACACCATGTTGTTCATAGACCAGTGATAGCAGAATAGAGAGAGGCATGATAGCTTCTTTTATTACAGGGTATTGAAGGCTAGGTTTAAGATTTTTAGCTATAGGAAGTTTCTCTAAATCTGTGAGTGGGGAATACATGGTATTTAGATGATGGCAAACATTTTGAAACAACAGTTTACACACAGCAGCTTTTCAAGAAATATGTGTTGCTTTGAAGCTCACTGAGCTTAAAAATAGGTGCTCCTGGTTGGATTCCTAAGCTGTCTTGGTTCTCATGTCATTCTTTTGATAAAAATATCATTTAATCATAGAGACTTGCCTTTACTTTCAAAAAGTTGTCTGTCTCCCATAGTGAAACAGAATTTTAGGAGGCAAGTGTACTTCTTTTGCAATATTTATTATATTCTCTTTTAGAAGATGATCCTACCTATTAAAGGGGAACTGACTTAGACATAATTTAATACTCAATAGGCCCTGGTGTAATAATTAATCATACCTTTTACTATACTTTGTTCCCATCTACAACTCTTAAGAGATGAAGTTACTTCTAATTCAATTGAGGTTATTCCCTGAATACTAACTTTCCTACAGTACATGTATCTTTTTTTTTTTTTTCAGACTCCTTTGTTGTTTTCCATCCTTTCTCAAAAAAAGGTGACCATTACCCCTTCTAATATTAATTTCTATTAGGCTTGCTCCCTTTTCCTATCATGTGTGATATCGATGAACTTGCGCTCCAACTTCTGCCCTCTTTAACATAACTAGTCTCTTAAAGATACCTCTCTTAAGGTAAACCAAACATTTATATATGACATTAATTGATATTAAACATAATGGTAAATACAATTAAGATCATAATATAATTGAAAATGGAGACTACTTTATTTTTTATTTATTTATTTTTTAATGGAGACTACTTTAAAGCTAAATTTTAAACAGCTGATAGGATATAAAATAGGAAAGCTATTTCCTTTGAGCAGGGCTGGAGATAACATAGAGAAGTTTAAGAAATTTGGAGGATTTAGCCACAGTATACTACTTGGCCCAATAGTATAAAATATTTATGTACTCATTACGTCAGTAAGGAGAGGTAGATGTTACTCCAATAACAAATCGACCCCAAATTACAGTAGCTTAAAACAAGTTTTCTTATCCATGCTGAAGATGAATTACAAGGTGGGTGGAGTCTCTGGATTGTGTGATCCTCATTCTGGTTTTAGTCAGTTTGGTCTGCTGTAACAAAAATACCATAGACTGGGTGGCTTAAACAACAAACATTTGTTTTTCCCAATTCTGGAGACTGGGGAGTCCATGATCAAGACTTGGATAGATTCATTGCCCAGTGAGAACCAGACTTCTAGTTTATAGAACAGTGTCTTATTGCTGTGTCCTAACATGGCATGGGAGCTCTCTGGGGTCTCTTATAAGGGTGCTAATCTCATTCATGAGGGCTATACCTTCAGGACCCCATCACCACCCTAGAAAACCATCTCCAAATATCACGTTGGGGATTAAGTTTCAAAATATGAATGTTTGAGGTATACAGACATTCAATCTGTAGCACTAGGATAAGAAGGCACTCTGGAATACTCCAGTTATTGTAGCAGAAAGAGAGAGAGGACATTATACATTATGCACTGGCTCTTAAAGCTTCCACATGTCACTTCCATTTACATTTTTAACTTTATTTTTTCATGAAGGCTATTTTTAGAGCAGATTTAGGTTCCCAGCAAAATTGACAGGAAGGTACAGAGCTTTACCAGAGATAGTTCCTGCCCCACACATGAATAACCTCCTGCATTATGATCATTCTCCAACAGAGTGTAACATATATTACAATTGATAAACTTATATTGGTATATCATAATCACTCAAAGTCCATAGTTTACACTACAGTTCACTCTTTGTGTTATATATTCTAGGAATTTGAACAAATGTATAATGACATATGTCTATTATTATAGCGCTCAGTTGTTTCTGACTTGTTGCGACCCCATGGATTATAGCCCGCCAGGCTCTTCTGTCCATGGAATTTTCCAGGCAAGAATACTGGAGTGGGTTGCCATTTCCTTCTCTAGGGGACCATTATAGTATCTCACAGAATATTTTCACTTCCCTAAAAGTCTTCTGTGCTCCACCTATTCAGCCTTCCTCCTCTAACTCCTGCCAACCACTAGTCTTTTTACTGTCTCTATAGTTTTTTTTTTTTTGTTTTTTTTGTTTTTACAGAATGTCATATATAGTTGGAAACTTATGGTATGTGTCCTTTTCAGACTGGCTTCTGTCACTTAACCATATGCATTTAAGCTTCCTCCTTGTCTTTTCATTGCTTGATAGCTCATTTTTGAGCACTGTGTAATATTCTATTGTCTGGATGTGCCATAGTTTATAAATCAATTCACACTACTGAAGGACATCTTGGTTTCTTCTAAGCGTTGACAGTAATGAATAATACTTCTATAAACACCCATGTGCATATTTTTTGGTGGGCATAAATTTTCAACTCCTTTGGGTAAGTACAAAGGGGTGCACTTGCTGGACCTTAAGAGAATGTTTAGCTTTATAAGAAACTGCCAAGCAGTCTTTCAAAGTGGCTGCACCGTTTTGCATTCCCAACAGCAAAGAATGAGAGTGCCTCTAACTCCCTGTCTTTGACAGCATTTGATATTCTCAGTATTCTAAATTTAGGCCATTCTAATTGGTGTGTAGTTGAATCTTATTGATGTTTTAATGTCCATTTCTCTGATGACATGTGGTATCTCTTAGTAAGGCATGGAAGGCCAATTTTGTAACACAACTATTAGCATTACCTTGATCCAAATTTTTTGTTTCTATCCCATATCATCTTAAATACAATTCCATCTCCACACTTCCTGCAGACTTTTTATCACTACCCTCTTATACAAGTATTATTGTAAACAGTGTTAAATGCAATATCTCCTTCTGCTTAGAATTTTGCATAAGGAGCTAAAACTGAGAGGAATAGGTGGCAACAAGAGGCCTGCCTCATTACCTGCCCCCCAATAAAAACAAAACAAAACAGAGGCAGCTCTCCATCTTCATCCAGCCCATGTAAGCAGATGACTAGATATTGAAATATATTGAATGAGAGGTAAGCTATAGGCATAGAAGGAGACTGTTCTGAGTTTTCCTCTCCCTTTCCTTCTAAACCTACTGAAAAGAACTATAAGAAAATTGCTTATAGGCATTCGAGTATCTATCAAGAAGGGAGACTCACATTTTTCTCCTAATGAAAGCTTGCTGAGTCCTAGAAATTCATAGGCTCATGCTCAGAGCAAACAAACATTCTTGAGAGAATTTCACATGTATATTATGGAATTTGCTTAACTTTATGCAAGCACAGAATCTGATCGAGAAATACTCCAAGAATCTACAACAGCAAGAAGAGATGGCAGCAGCAAGGCAGCCTGCTCCATCAATGTTTTACATGACAAGACGTGCAGATATTCCATGGATCAAGTGGAGGTCTCAGAGGCCTCCTGTGTCGTGGGAACTGCACCCATAAGGCAGCATCCGGCAGTCAGCCAGAAGCAAGAGAAGTGAGAGAAAAATGTCAGCTATAGAATGCTTGTCTATCTTAGGAAACCTCTGGGAGATGGGGTTCTGAAGAATGCACAAAAAGTACAAAGATCAGCATTTGGGCAGCTGTCCCTCACACTTTCACCTCGCCCCTGTCCCCTTGGAGAGCCCAACAAGATTGAGAGGCGAGGGAAACCCAGAAATAGAAAAATAGCAGAGAGAAAGGCAGAGGCAGCAGTGAAAGTGCCAAAAAAGTAAACAGAGCTAACTAGCTATCTTTCCCTATTTCAGGACCCAAGCCTCAAATGAAGATTCAGATAGGAGGAAAGGGATACTTTAATTTGGATATGAAATTAATATTTTGATCTAGACCAAAATCACTGCAGATGGTGATTGTAGCCATGAAATTAAAAGACTCTTACTCCTTGGAAGGAAAGTTATGACCAACCTAGACAGCATATTAAAAAGCAGAGACATTACTTTGCCAACAAAGGTCTGTCTAGTCAAGGCTATGGTTTTTCCAGTAGTCATGTATGGATGTGAGAGTTGGACTATAAAGAAAGCTGAGCACTGAAGAATTGATGCTTTTGAACTGTGGTTTGGAGAGTACTCTTGAGAGTCCCTTGGGCTTCAAGGAGATCTAACCAGTCCATTCTAAAGGAAATCATTCTTGAATATTCATTGGAAGGACTGATGCTGAAGCTGAAACTCCAATACTTTGGCCACCTGATGCGAAGAGCTGACTCATTGGAAAAGACCCTGATGCTGGGAAGGATTTGGGGGCAGGAGGAGAAGGGGATGATAGAGGATGAGATGGCTGGATGGCATCACTGACTCTATGGACAGGAGTTTGGGTAAACTCTGGGAGTTGGTGATGGACAGGGAGGCCTGGCGTGCTGTGATTCATGGGGTTGCAAAGAGTTGGACACGACTGAGCAACTGAACTGAACTGAAATTCTAAATACTGGAAGGGATCAGAGTTTTCTGGGATTTGTCTCTAAAGAATAGAGAAAGGAATGATTATAGACTATGGTGAGATGGAGTGGTCAAGGGAGAAAATAATTTTCTCATTCAGACCATTCTTGAATATATGTATCTACTTCTCATGTCATTCTCTCTCCCACAATATTTGAAGAACATAGTGCTAGGCTTAAGGGCTGAAGGATTTAGGCTTGCCATAAATTGGTACTGGCTGGTCTACAGGCAGAGAAACCCAGGGTCAAGGTGATCAGACAGACCTTGTCTATGTGTGGAACACACATAGAAAAAATTGAAAACCAGGCAAGCAGTCCAGTTGTTGCTCAGTCGCTAAGTTGTGTCCACCTGTTTTTGGCCCCATTGACGGCAACATGCCAGGGTTGCCTGTCCTTCACCATTTCCCGGAGTTTGCTCAAACTCATGTCCATTGGAGTCAATGATGTCATCCAACCATCTCATCCTCTGGTGCCCCACTCTCCTCCTGCCCACAATCTTTCCCAGCATCAGTGTCTTTTCCAATGAGTTGGCTCTTTGCATCAAGTATCCAAGGTATTGGAGCTTCAGCTTCAGCATCAGTCCTTTCAACGAATATTCAGGGTTGATTTCCTTTAGGGTTGACTGGTTTGATCTCCTTGATGTCTAAGGGACTCTCAAGTGTCTTCTTCAGCACCACAGTTGAAAAGCATCAGTTCTTCAGTGCTCAGCCTTATTTATGGTCGGGCTCTCACACTCTTACATGACTGCTGAAAACACCATAGCTTTGTTGGCAACCTCTGTTGGCAAGGGATACCTCTGCTTTTTAGTACACTGTCTAGGTTTGTCATAGCTTTCTTTCCAAAGAGCAAGTGTCTTTTAATTTCATGGCTGCAGTCACTGTCTGTAGTGATTTTGGAGCCCAAGAAATTAATATCTGTCATTGTTTCCACTTTTCCATATTCCACTTCTATTTGCCATGAAGTGCTGGGACTAGGTGCCATCATCTTAGTTTTCTTGATTCTAGATGAAGTGTCAAACTAAAAGGGAGATTGCCAGGCAGAGCCTAAGCAGAGATCAGCGGAATGAAAAATGGGAACCACCAGATATGGAAAAGGTTTCAAATTGAAGATGGGAAATGAGACATCGAGAAGATTTTGGATACTAGCACATTGTTGTAGGGACACTTGACACGACTGAGCGACTGAACTGAACTGAACTGAATAGCTTTAGCTGTCAAGCCTGGTCAAATAGCTTGCATGCCACCTAGAAAACCCTCTTTCTACTTCTGACATTGAAATTCTACCCATTCCTCTGGGACAGCTATAAAGCTGCCACCTCCACAAATATGCTTGCTTGGTTCTTCCCATATTTCCTGGCTGAAAATTATCTCTTTTCCTTTGGACTTCAATAGCATGTTGATATTTGCACTTACACAATTGTGTCCCTGTGTTTCCCATGTTCCATAGACAATCAGGATGGTTAGCAGTTATTTATGCACAGGAAGTATTTAGGAAGTATATTTTGGATGGATATTATAGTGAAAATAAAATTCACAACTAAGGGTCATTTTGAGTCTGATTTTTAAGTTGCAAAGGAAGTTGCAGATGAAGTCAACATCAATAAGTGGTATTTATTAAGCAATCACATTTACATAGTGATGTGATAAGCAGCATGCCAAATACGTTAAATAAATTGTTACTAATTCTCTGATGGCAACTTGCAAGCTTATAATTTTGTGAGGTCTAGAAATGGATTGACTAGAAATACATGAAGAATGCTATGAAGTCAAGAAAATAATTTACAAGCGGAGAAAGAGCATTTAACACTATCCAACAATTAGAGAAAGATAAGATGATCGGTAGTAATACAATTTAGTTGTGGGGTTAAAAATAATAAGAAATTATCATTTTTTTCTTTGAACTACCACAAAACAGGCATCATTGAACTTGCAGGCGGAAGATGTACCAAATCTTTCTCATGTTCTAAATTTGTTCTTGCTGGTAAGTGTTGAACGTGGGTAAATCACTTATATCTTTGAGGTTTTTTGTTGTTGTTTCACTGTAAAATGAGAGTACTAAATTAAATGAGTTCAAATTTTTTAAGCAGTAAACTTCATTTTTCCCAAGCAAATTTATGGTCAGAATTTCAATGTAAAAAGTAGATAAAAGAGTGGATCTGCTATGACCAATTGAAGTATTGAGTCTAGGGAACCCTGGGCTGCAATTTCTGCTTCCCTGCGGCACCTGTAATGGACTCTAGACCTTTATAGATCCACACAATACAAGTAGGAGGCCTCTGGTGCAGACTCCCTCTTCCATTTGTTTCTGCCATCAGTCTATGTTCTGCAATGAATATTTTCTTATCTGCAGGGAGTGAAACATACTTTCCAATCAATTTTCTCAGTTAATATTAAAAAAGCAAGAATGAGATTAAGGAAAGTTTAATTCCTAAGCTGAAGATATAGAACCTGAAGCACAGAAGGTCATGGACACAAGTTGGCACACTCACTGTCCAGGATCTGCCATGCATTTGTTCTTTAGGGCTTGTTTTGCTTGCTGGGACTTCCTGAAAATTTTGGGAACTTTTCTTTTCCATTTAGTTATGTAGTTTATATCAGGGTGAAATCTTGGGACTTTATTAATGTTCTAAATGAAAACATGAGGATATTTGCAAACTCAAGGGGTCATATAAGCCACAAAAATAACAACCAACATCTCTCTGTAGATCTACACTGCAGAGGAGAATATGAGTTCTTGTAACAAATATTCTTTACTATTAATATGCTGACTTTAATAATTGAGAAATTGCACTGACATACTAGCTTGGCAAGAATACAAAGAAGAACTATACAAAAAAGATCCTCACAACCCAGATAATCACAATGGTGTGATCACTCACATAGAGCCAGACATCCTGGAATGTGAAGTCAAGTGAGCTTTAGAAGAATCACTATGAACAAAACTAGTATAGGTGATGGAATTCCAGTTGAGCTATTTCAAATCCTAAAAGATGACGCTGTGAAAGTACTGCACTCAATGTGCCAGCAAATTTGGAAAACTCAGCAGGTGGTCACAAGGCTGGAAAAGGTAAGTTTTCATTCTAATCCCTAAGAAAGGCAATGCCAAAGAATGCTCAAACTACCGCACAATTGCACTCATCTTACATGCTAGTAAAGTAATGCTCAAAATTCTCCAGTTCAGGCTTCAGCAATACATGAACCATGAACTTCCAGAGGTTCAGGATTTAGAAAAGGCAGAGGAACTAGAGATCAAATTGCCAACATCCTCTGGATCATTGAAAAAGCGAGAGTTCCAGAAAAACATCTATTTCTGCTTAATTGGCTATGCCAAAGCCTTTGGCTGTGTGGATCACAATAAACTGTGGAAAATTCTGAAAGTAATGGGAATACCAGACCACCTGACCTGCCTCTTGAGAAACCTGTATGCAGGTCAAAAAGCAAAAGTTAGAACTGAACATGGAACAACAGACTGGTTCCGAATAGGAAAAGGAGTACGTCAAGGCTGTGTATTGTCACCCTGCTTATTTAACTTATATGCAGAGTACATCATGAGAAATGCTGGGCTGGAAGAAGCATAAGCTGGGATCAAGATTGCTGGGAGAAATATCAATAAGCTCAGATATGCAGATGACACCACCCTTATGGCAGAAAGTGAAGAACTAAAGAACCTTTTGATGAAGGTGAAAGAGGAGAGTGAGAAAGTTGGTTTAAAGCTCAACATTCAGAAACTAAGATCATGGCATCTGGTCCCATCACTTCATGGCAAATAGAAGTGGAAACAGTGGCTGATGGTATTTTTTTGGTCTCCAAAATCACTGCAGATGGTAACTGCAGCCATGAAATGAAAAGATGCTTACTCCTTGGAAGGAAAGTTATGACCAACCTATACAGCATATTAAAGAGCAGAGACATTACTTTGTCAGCAAAAGTCCGTCTAGTCAAGGCTTTGGTTTCTCCAGTAGTCAGGTATGGATGTGAGAGTTGGACTATAAAGAAAGATGAGTGCTGAAGAATTGATGCTTTTGATTTGGTGTTGGAGAAGACTCTTGAGAGTCCCTTAGACTGCAAGGAGATCCAGCCAGTCCATCCTAAAGGAGATCAGTCCTGAGTGTTCATTGGAGGGACTGATGTTGAAATTGAAACTCCAGTACTTTGGCCACTTGATGTGAAGAACTGACTCATTGGAAAAGACCCTGATGCTGGGAAAGATTGAGGGCAAGAGGAGAAGGGGATGACAGAGGATGAGATAGTTGGATGGCATCACCGACTTGATGGACGTGAGTTTGAGTAAACTCCGGGAATTGGTGATGGACAGGGAGGCCTGGCGTGCTGTGGTTCATGGGGTCGCAAAGAGTCGGACATGACTGAGCAACTGAACTAGCTTTCTGTATGTCAGAAAACTAGTATATAGTAGTGGAAGGTACCGGACAGTGGAAGATAATAAAATTTGTACCACAGTAAGTTCCATGTCCCTGAATGTTATATTTCACTGCAAAACATGTATGTTTTCTGGAAGAAAGGGAGAGAAGTTAAGTAGTCTCATTTGAAAATATGGTCTTAGAACCGTATTTGCTCAGGCTCTCAGCCTGAAGAATTCTAGAGTAGAAGAGGGATTATGGGCATTAATGTGCTTCCCGTAAAACAACATTTGAAAAGTTTTACTCTTGATTGACGATCACCAAAAACTGTGCTCCTTCCTGCACATTCTTTTTGAAATGCGACATACCCCAGCTTTGTTAAACTATGCACAGAAGAATAATGCTTGTTCTCAAGCCAGTTGGAGGAGGGCAGTGTTTAAGTCATCACAAATATTGTTATAAACAGAACAACGACACTGGCAACATCATTGATCTTTGTGCCAAGGGTGAAATTAATATCGCATGCTTACTTCGATGGATAACTGGAAGTAAGTTTCCACCAAGCTCACTAGAAAGCAGTGGTGTCCTCCCTCACTTCCATTTTCCCTTCTTATAAGTCAAAAGATTCTCATACACAATACTGGCTTCTTGAGGACTGGAAATAGCCGAGGAGGCTCAGAAATTAAATGAGCTAGAAGATACTTTGTTCCTCCTTGAAAAACAAAGAGACAGATACATAAACAAAAGCTTCCAAGGGTGTCAATATCTTCAGTAGGCAAAAACTGCCTTCACTCTCTCCCAATGTAATGCTCCTTCCATGATTGAATAAGTTCTTTCACATGCTGAGAAAATATAATATGTATGGTTCCTTGGAGGTTGGCCAGGTCCAATTCTGGCAGATACTGACCATTCCCAATCTGGGTTATTTAGCATTCAGTATTTTCTTCATGAAACTTCTCTCCTTGTGGCTTGTTGCTCTGATAGAGGTTAGTACCAAATAAATGTGGATAAGTTCCCAGGTTATATATTTTCACTTTTAACTTGTACCTCTCCAGATAACCCCACAACAAGTAAATGAGATGTGGCAGACTCTCAGGTTGGGTCGGCAAAGTCACACATGTATCTGTGCATTGTCTGCACATGCAGACTTTTGTTTTTGTGTTTGCTTCTTGTCCAGGCAGAAGCCAGGTTTGGGTGATGAATCACTCAAACTTGTTCTCAAGAAAGGATGAGAAGCAGAGATGGTACTTTCATATTTTTACCCTCCTGTCTCACAGTAGGAACTTTCAAACTGAAAATACACACCTGAGAATTTGTAAGAACAAATGTTGATCAATAAGCAAGGCTTGGTGGTGATTATCATTGAACTGGGTAGAACTGGGTAGTGGTCTACCAAGAGGCTTTGCATAGATATCTGTTCATTAGAAAATCAATTCAATCTGAATTTGAAAACCCAGTGTCACTTTTATTTTTGGCTGTAGTAACTGTAGGTGGATAAATGAAATGACTGAGGTTGCATTTTCTTAAAATGTGCATGAAGATGAGATTTTTCCATTATTGAGGTAGTTTTTTTAATCTTATTCTAAAATTGGAATAAAATATTGATGTCATCAATTTTGATTTTTTTGAACAGTTTAGTAGTTCACATTATTACACAGGTAGTCTTGGGGGGGGGGGGAAGAAAACACATCTCCTACCTCCTTAGCAGTCAGCAACAACCTGAACTGATAACCAAGCTCCTTTAATATGGCTCCTCACAAACACTGGTAGAGATTAAGGAAGTTATTGGAGTTGGAGAGATATCACTGGAGGCTCTGGGAGTTTCTTCTGAAGTCATCCTGAATTAGTAGCTAATGGGGAGCTTTCTTTGATAGCACTGTTATAATTAAATGCAGCTGGATGAAAATCAACCACAAAGGAAGCTTGTTTGTTTATCATTACTTCTGACTCTGTGAGCAGATGTTTTCAAAGTTCCATAGTAGCCAGCTTAATTTTTCTCTGCATAATGTGAAGCAGGTAAACTTTGAATAATAAGCTGACAAGTACATTCCTTAATTTCTTTTCTGAAGTTTTCTTCTGTGACTCTTATATAGCACATATGTCAAATCCGGAAAGCACACGGATAAACATTCAATTTCTTTTTATATATGTCAGGCCAGCTGAAATGGAGGTGTCAGTCGGCGGTGAGCTGGCTTGTCAAATGTTCATCTTGAAAGCTGCTGTAGTGTTATCGCATGTAAGTAGGCTAGTGAGAAAGATAAACACATATGGCATATATGTACCAGGCTATAGAACGACAGCTCTCTCAGTTGTAATCACTACTGGCTTTCCATAAGGGACTCAATAATTTTCAGTAAATTGGATCCTTTATGGGTTTAAACATTAATTCATCTATTTAAAAAGGGTAATTTTGACATATCCTTTGCTTATAATAAATGCCTCCTCCACTTCTTAACAGGCAGACTTCCTCACCACCCACTTTGTCTGTTCAACACACTCTAACTCTAGCATCTTTATTCAGAATGCACTTTCTACCTGACTCCCATAACAATTTTCCACAGTGCCTCTCTCCCACCATTTAAAGAACTCTTAAAAATTACACCCACCCTTTAAATCTTTCCTACATACCTGAAAAGAATGTGTTGTATTTTTTAATTGGCTCAACAAAGTTTAAATATACAGCATCCATGATGTATATTGCATTCATTACTAATACAACAAAATTCATGTTTCCCATGATTTTGCACTTTCTTTAAAATCAATAGTTTCTCAAGACAATATTCTAATATGTGTCTGCATGTCCTTTGATTTTTGTGTCCATGTCAGTGTTACCAGTCTCACATTCTGATATCTGTATCTCTTTTAAATTGCCAATATACCTAGCACACTAAGTATTTCCTATGTGCTTGAAAATGACATTTTTTAATGCTGGTGCTATACCACTAGCTATTTATTCAGTTATTTATTGCTTCTCAAACTTATTTCTAGGGATATGTGTGTGAGTGTGCATGTTTATGTATATGATTGTGTTCTCACCAGTTTACTACAAAGAATTCATGTGGACTTAAGTTGGCAAAAAAGATGAAAACAAACTATGCCTAACTCTAAAGTTCTCTGTAGATAAGCATAGGGAAATGTAATCTTTGGCACCATCCTACTTCCTTTCTCCAAAGCCATTATTGAGTTTTTTAAATGTTCCTTATATAGGCAGAGGGGAATGGGAGGAGGAGCATGAGATGAGACTTGATAGAGCTGAGAGTGAAAATGGACACTGGACCCCACTAGTCTTCTTAGCCTCAACTTCCTCATCTTCAAAACTCAGAACAATAATGTCACCTCATAAAGAGTAAGGAACATTTATCTAAAGATCCTGGCACATACTAGGCTCTCAGTTTATATTATCCAATGTTATTAGATATTAGAAATAAGTAATATACTATTTCATTAGAAGAGAAAAAAAGTTAAAAATGGTCACTTTTATATGAAACAGCCTTAAGAGCGGTCCTCTATGCTGGCCTTCACAAATAATGTTCATAATATGTGTTAGCACATCAATCCAGATGATATTTCATGCAAAACTAACTTAAGCATTAAGTTTATAACTAAAATGAAACTGAGATTCATTAATGCCTATGGAGTATTTATTGTGAAAAGATGACATCTCTCCATGACCAGCTGAATGCTGACTGTACATTCAGCTCCCAACCACCAATTGTCGTTTGATTAAAAATAATCCGTCTCTAGCAGGTACTCTTCTAATTGAGGGACTTTTCAAAGAAACTTCATTAAATTCCTATTCTCTACAAAACTTTCTGAAATAACAGTCTATATTAGAAGTGACAGGATAATTAGTTAAATCACAATCTTAGGTTGTTAGGTAGTGAGGACCAAATGTGTGTCGGTCAGTACCTTTAAGTCAGTTTAGAACGTTTGAGAATTTTGTCTAGGTTTTTTAGCCTTTTAAGCATCTCCTCTAATGGGATTCTGTCTTTACTTTCCTTCTTTTGGGGTGAGGAGAGCAGGGCTAGAGTCACATTGTTTTAATAGAACTGCAGATTAGCTAATTTTGAAGAAAAAATTTCTTGTTAAGATGATCGCCCTTGAGGAAAATCCTTCATGTGTGAGTAACTAGCTTTATTTTTTCATCTACTTTGCTAGAGAGTAGAATTATTTGACAACATTTTGAGGGAGGATCGTATGCTAGCTGTGAAGAAGTGTGGCTTACAAACAGTATGACATGTGCTTTTTGGAAAAGTCTGCATGATGACGGGTTAGAGAATTAAGTATGAGGGTCATTCCACATGATTCTGGTTCTTCGCTCTATACTTTGCATTCTCTCTTGAGATGTCCAAATTTATACACTTGATTTAAAAATAAGATGTCTAGCATAATCTTTACATCTGTTAGGATGAGGAGGAGGGGATCTATGGGGTGCTTCCCTTCACTGGAAAATATCTGAAATTAAATCACATGTGTCTTTCTCGAAACAGGAGTCATGGACATCTATTGGGCCAGGGTGTGGATTTACTCTGAGATCTAGGGAAATTGTAGCCCATCTTGAAAATCTTCCAGTGGTTTCAATGTTCATTAAGCTGGTGTGAGTGGATGTTAGTATCTGGTTGTCAGATACTTTGAGTAGTTGACAATAAAATAGCATTATTTAAGTAGGATGACTGTATCACTGTCACTAGATTATGCAACTTGATGAGTTGTGAGAGTCAGAATAGATACTGTAGTTTCAGAGACCATGTCATTTTTGTGGTATTATTGAGTCCTTTAAAGTAATGCTACTTAGAATGTGCTCAGGGAGGCATTTTTAAGTAAAAAAAAAAAAAAAAAAAAGGGATATCTAAAACCCTTGGTATAAGGAGAGCTGAGGTCAGGTATATGATAGATCTCAAGGATCTTGGGGAACGTGGCACATTTTTTACAATAAGGAAGGTCTTATACCAGGTGTTACTGAAAATGGATTTATAATGCCCATGATTTTTATTGTGATGTCTGGAATATAAGGGATTTGTTGGGTGTGAAGCAGGGAGAGCCATGGGAAGATGGGTGTCAAAGTTAGAAGCCAGGAGACTGAAAAGGTGACAGGGATTCTATAAATGGTGTCTGTATAAATCAGGCAAATCTGGCTACAGGAAGGTGCTGGGATGTGTGCAACTTGTTCCTTGTGTTCAAGAGAAAAAATGTGTCCAGACGTAAGGAGACCAATATGAGAACATCAGTGAGCTGTGCTAATGGTGATACTTTTGGTGATATGTGTCTGCTTTTAAGTTTCCAGAAGCCCTGACCCTGACTTTAGTCCTGGCAGCTTATCTCATAAACTGTTTCTGGGCCTTCATCCTTTTGCTCTCAGCCTGTAGTACTCCAGGAGACTGGAATGAACTTGGCAGTGACCTTGTTGATGCCTAGGATTCCCATGTCTCTGCCTCTGAATGATCTGTCAAAGAATGAACACTTCTAAGAACTGCACCTCTTCTTGAAATTAAAGGGAGAGGGGGAGCTAATTTGAAAAATTGCTTCCTAGACTTTTATCTATTTCTGATTTTCTCCCAGCATCTTTTTTGAAAAGTTCCATTGCAAAAGTCTGCAAAAGAAAATAGAACAGATGATGGAAACTGATGACTAGAATCAGCTGTTCCCTAAAAGCAGCAATAATGTCAGAGCAGTAACTGGATAATCCATTCTGTTTTGGGCTTTGTCTATTTTTCTTGTATCTGAATTGTCACTTGGTTGTCTCTTATTTATACTTCAGTGAATGGTTTACAATGTGTGTGTGTGTAAGTGTGGAGACATATGTGAAAAGTAGCTGTATTGTAATATTTATCATAAAAGAGCTGCCTTTGTTTCATTTTACAAGCATCACATTGATGATTTGAATAATAAAGCTGACTGGCTTACTCACTGAAGGTTGCTTCCATAATGGAGCGAATTTATGTACCGAGGTTCTTGTTTTCTTTATTAGATAATTGGACAAAATGCTGAGAAACTGCTACTAATTGAGTACTCATTCCAGCTTTTGTCTGTATTGAGACTAGACAGGTTTTCTGATGTTTGCAAAAGAATTAAATATCCACCAACCTCTGCAACAGCTTCTCTCATCCCAATATGTTTTCATTAACTTTAACTGAGTCCCTGGGCTTAAATGTGGTTTATCCTAGAATTTTAACACTCACCTTTTATAAGAATCACATATTGGAGGATGTTTTCATTTTAGAAAAAAAGTGTGATCAAAGACAGGTCATATGTTTCCTTCTTTGAGGCAGCAGGGGCAAATGGGCAAGGTTCAGATCAAATGTTTTTGCTAGCATGACATTCAATAGGTAACAGTTGCCCTGAAGCAGGGCATGAAAGAGTTAGGGGAAAGAATAATAGAAACTGAAAAACCTTTGAAAATCCATATAATATTAAATATTTTGAGAATCAGAAGTTGAAAAAAATTCAACTATAAGGAAATGCACATTAAAGCATAGGTATGCTATTTTATTAGAAGCCCTACTTCCCCTCCTACTGCTGCTGTTAAAAATTTGGGTCCTAACATTGCTCTTTGTCTTTTAGAGCAGCTTCCTTTAAGCACTCTTTGCCTCCACACAGTGTCTTACACTTCAGCTACATCTTTCACAAGACATTCAGGTTAATTATCTTGAGGCACATCTGATCTTGTCACTGTTATGTTAACAAAACAAAACAATTCCTAGAATCTAAAATAACAAAGCTATAACTTGTTAGCATAATATTCGTTAACTCTGATCTACTTGGAAGACTTATTTTCTAATATTCCTCATGCATCCAGTTTCCCACAAACTGGATTAACTACCTGTTCTTCTCAAAACCCCGAGTGATCTCACCTTGGCATATATGCTCATTCTCTTCCTGCAACTTGCAGTCCTTGACTTTGCATTTCTACCAGTTGAAATTCTATCTATCCTTCAAGGTTGCATACTCTGGTATGCAACCTCCAAGATGGCCCTAGTGATCGTGCCTTTTATAATTCACGCCTGTGCGATTCCCTCCCCTTGAGTGTGGACTGGACTTAGTGATTCATTCCTGAAAAATATAGTATGGCTAATGGATGAGATGTCACTCCTGGGATTAGATTACACAAATATCATGATTTAGATCATTCCGCACTCTACTATGAGGGAGGCAAGCTGCCATCTTGTGAGCCATCCAATGGAAAGGCCCAGATGACAAGATCTGAGGAGGCCTTCAGCCAATAGCAAATGAGAACTTGAGATTCTCAGTTAAACAGCTCAGAGCAACTGAATCCTGCTAGTCACCATGTAAATGACATAGTGGCAGACCTTTCCTCGGTAGAGCCTTCAGAAGAAACTGCATCTCAAATGGCACTTCAATGACCATCTGATATGAGATCTCCAGGCAGAGGCATCCAGCCAAGCTGCACCAGGATGTGTGGCAGAAACTATTGAGATGATGAATGTTGTTTAACCCATGAAATCCAGGGGCTATTTGTCATATAGTAATAGATAGGTTTTGGTACCAACAGTTGGGTTTAAACTCCTGTAACCTTCTATAGTTCTTCCGATAAGAACTATTATCTCTCTTTCATACTTTCCTAGAATGCATTGTGTGTGCTGGTGTTTTGGGATCTCTCAACTTCTGCTTTCTTTTGTTTTCATGTATATATGACTTTTCTCCTACATAAAACTACAGAGGTCCTTGAGGTCAGGGGCTGTGTGCATGTGTGCTCAGTCGCTCAGTTGTGTCTGACTCTTTGTGACCCCGTGGGCAGTAACCCACCAGGCTCCTCTGTCCATGGGATTCTCCAGGCAAGAGTATTTGAGTGGGTTGACATATCCTCCTCCAGGGAATCTTCCCAAACCAGGGATCAAACCCATGTCTCCTGCATCTCTTGTATTGCAGGCAGATTTTTTACCCACTGAGTCACCTGGGAAGCCCTATGCCATATTAATCTTTGAACTCCTTTTGCCCAGGGTTTTGGCAACAGATCATGTAGTAAGTGCTCAATAAGTATAGTTGAGTTGAATTGAGTGAATTTATTTAGTTATAAGTGAAGTTGCTCAGTCATGTCCAACACTTTGCAACCCCATGGACTGTAGCCTACCAGGCTCAACCATCCATGGGATTTTCCAGGCAAGAGTACTGGAGTGGGTTGCCATTTCCTTCTCCAGGGGATCTTCCTGACCCAGGGATCGAACCTGGCTCTCCCACATTGTAGGCAGATGCTTTACCGTCTGAGCCACCAGGGAAGTCCACTTCAATGCTAAGGTTAGTGGAAAAGAACAATTGACCAATTCACGTCGGAAGATTTTACAGCTCTTGAATTTTGTCAAGAGTTAGTGGATTAAACTCTAGTGGTTTGTTTAGGTCCATCTTTCCAAATATTTCACTTAACATTATTCTTTATTTTGGATTGTATTGAAAGAATTGAATTGTTAGAAAACATGATTTTGATGAGCTTCCTACAGGTTTCATTAATATTTTTCTAGATTGAAATATAAAGAATCAGACTGTGTTATATTACAGCTTCTCCTGGACTATCAGGATTGTGAGGATGTTTTGGACTTAAAAATGACCTGCAAAACTTCACAGCATCAATTTCTCTTTAGGTATTCTGTATTCTTTACTAAGTGGTTCATTGGAGGTGTTGGTTTGCTACCCTATGTACTGAGAACTCACAAATTACTTTTGAGTTTTGGTACTGCTGTAGAGTAGAAACAGTGTTGGTTTTGGAGTAAGATAGTTCTGTTTTGAAGTTTGGCTGAACAACTTATTTGCTGTTTGACTGGGAAAGTTACTAAGTATCTCCAATGTTCCACATGTTTGATGTTACATTAAACTATAAGTCACGGGTTTTGAGAAATAATTGAGACTGTATAAATAGAAACTAAAGAATTTATTACAGTGTATGAAAAATAGAAATTATCAAGTAAATAGTAGCTGGATAGCAGACAATGTAGACTACCTAGTTCACAACTTCAAACCATTCCTTTCATTTCCAGTTTATGTTATCATAGAGTTTGTGGCTTTACTTCTTTTTGTTTAAGCTGACCCATGGACTTAGGAATATCTCCCTCATCCTATCTATGATTTTACAGTCTACAATTGCTATGTGTGCATTTAATCCTTCCTTTCATGTAGTAATCCATTCAACAAGTAATCCATTCAAAAAGTAAAATTGGGACCACATCAGAAATAAGGGACTCAGTACTATGGCTTCTTTGACTTCTTGGTGCATTTTATTATTTGAAGTAAACACTTGATATGTGCCATCCACTAACCTATACTGTTAGATATCACTTAATGTGGAGAAGGATTTGCTTTCAGCAGTCACTTTGTAGTTATTCAACCTTGATTCAGTTTATTCCTATTTCTCTTGCCAGTTATATGAGTTTGGGTGAATCACTTAATTTGATTATTGGTTTCCTCAACTGCAAAATGGGTGGGACAATGGCACCTTCTAGGGCTGCTATGTTGATTGAATATGACATTCATTGTAACATCCTGGGCATATTACAGCATAGAGTATCATCAAAATTTAGCTATCTTAGGAGTATCATGTTCACATATCTTATTTCATGTATTCAGAATAATTCAGATGGGCATTAAAAACTGCAAAGCTTCTTCCAAGTGTGGGTGGCATTTTAAATAATATCTAGAATGAGGACTATTTCTAATACCTCATTAAATTCACAGGTCTAGGGGAAAAGCTGTGTAGTCAGTAGGTGATTGATAAAGGTTTGCTGTTGCATATGGTAATGTGTCGATGAGACACCATACAGGCCTCATTTAGTGCTGAACAAACTGAGTCCTTAAGGTGTGGGTCAGCCAGTAAAGTGCTCAATCACACCCTTGGCCAGTGTGAACTAGCATCTCATAGAGTTTGTTTTCCTTTGTTTATTTCTTCACAACCTTTTATATGTCAATAACATCCTACTCTGCCACTAAAGATCTTTTGATTCCCAACAAAGAGTTTGATTCTTTTCCAAAGGACAAACAAACACAGGGTTCTTTTCATGATTTGAACACATGATGAATATTATAGCAAGTTGCAAGGGTTAGGCTCAGATGGATGGGGAGGGTCATGCACTGAGTTGATTCACCTCTGTTAAGAACTGTGGAGTATGCTGGGAGACTAAAGACATCATTCTGTAGACTCTTGTTGCATGCTGATTTTAGATGTGGCAGCCAGGAGATGCACAGCTTAGAGCTTCCAAAGAGCCTACTGCCTGGAGCAGAGCTGACTGGAAGTCCCAGCTGTGCTTCCATGATAGCGCTGAGGCCATGCTTCTCTGGCTGCTCCCACAAAGGCTGGTATGGCCAGTGTTAACCTATTTCCTAAGACTCAAGGCATCTTCCTTTGACCTGGCTGAAAGCTCCTCAGAACTGTCCTGTGGTCTGAGGGCCTTACCACTCAAACCTTCCTTTCCTCTTTTTCACAGGTATTAGACCAGACTTGTGATCTGAAGTCTCTTCCCATCTACTCCTCTTCCCTTCCCTTTTATTCACAAGAAAAACTTAACTCCTCCTCCGTCAAATTTTGCCATGTCAAATCCTGTCCTAGCTTTCTGGGAACACTGACACAGTTGGTGATATGCTACCATATTGGAAATACAGCCCCATTCTGTATGAGAACCACACTGGCCCAGTATGAAGCTTTCCTATGCTGTGTCCTCAGTCTCACAGTCTCTGCCCTTGCACCGAACAGAATATGGCCTGTAGTTTCTATCATGAAAGAACCTGTACATTTATTTATGCAGGATTCAGATTTACAATTGGGGTCCTGGTGGGCTACAGTCCATGGGGTCGCAAAGAGTAGGACACGACTGAGTGACTAACATTACCACTACTATTTATCTTATAGGACTACATGTTTATACACATTAACTCTCCAATTAGCCTATAATCTCCTTGAAGGCAGTAGTGTATCCAATTTATATCAGGCTGTGCTTTCCCATCTGACATTAAGTGCTTTTGATACATGACAAGAAATACATGACAAATACAAAATGAAAAATTCATAATGGATCTAAGAATAATCTGTGGTTATTCTGACCAAGCTTCAAATCTCAACTCTACTTCTTCCTGTTTGTGTAGTTTTGGTCATGTTACTTTTGCCCTCTTTGATCCTCAGTTTTCTCATCTATAAAGTGAGTTCTGTGAGGGTGAAATGAGAAAATGTAATGAACATACAGTCTCTGGTACAGTCATTTACATATAGTATTAAGAATTAATAAACTTAAGGGAAAATTAATAGTAACTATTATTGTACACTGCAGGTTTCTCCATAAGCGTATTTAATAGCAACATACATTTCAACATATACAAATGAATTTTACATAACTTTTAAGGATCATAACTTCAAAGAAAATTCAGCTAACCTTTATAGTGGACTCTGCCTCTTGGTTGGGTAGCACCTCTTGGTGCTTACTTAATATTTGTTATCTTGACAAAATAATATTATGTATTAATATTAATATAATTTTAGTTAAGAATTATAAAATTATAGTTTTATTTAAGAATTATAATATAATTGAATAGAATTAGAGTGGTCCTGAATTACAGAGTGCCTGGTGAACTATGGACGGAGGTTCGTGACATTGTACAGGAGACAGGAATCAAGATCATCCCCATGGAAAAGAAATGCAAAAAGGTAAAATGGTTGTCTGAGGAGGCTTTACAAATAGCTGTGAAATGAAAAGAAGCCAAAAGCAAAGGAGAAAAGGAAAGATATTCCCATTTGAATGCAGAGTTCCAAAGAATAGCAAGGAGAGATAAGAAAGCCTTCCTCAGCGATCAATGCAAAGAAATAGAGGAAAACAACAGAATGGGAAAGACTAGAGATCTCTTCCAGAAGATTAGAGATACCAAGGGAACATTTCATGCAAAAATGGGCTCAATAAAGGACAGAGATGGTATGGACCTAACAAAAGCAGAAGATATTAAGAAGAGGTGGCAAGAATACACAGAAGAACTGTACAAAAAAGATCTTCACGAGCTAGATAATCACGATGGTGTGATCACTCACCTAGAGCCAGACATCCTGGAATATGAAGTCAAGTGGGCCTTAGAAAGCATCACTACAAACAAAGCTAGTGGATGTGATGGAATTCCAGTTGAGCTATTTCAAATGCTAAAGTATGATGCTGTGAAAGTGCTGCACTCAATATGCCAGCAAATTTGGAAAACTCAGCAGTGTCCACAGGACTGAAAAAGGTCAGTTTTTATTCCAATTCCAAAGAAAGGCAATCCCAAAGAATGCTCAAACTACTGCACAATTGCACTCATCTCACACATTAGTAAAGTAATGCTTAAAATTCTCCAAGCCAGGCTTCAGCAATACGTGAACCGAGAACTTCCAGACGTTCAAGCTGGTTTTAGAAAAAGTAGAGGAACCAGAGATCAAATTGCCAATATCTGCTGGATCATCAAAAGCAAGAGAGTTCCAGAAAAACATCTATTTCTGCTATATTGACTATGCCAAAGCCTTCGACTGTGTGTATCACAATAAACTGTGGAAAATTCTGAAAGAGATGGGAATACTAGACCACCTGACCTGCCTTCTGAGAAATCTGTATGCAGGTCAGAAAGCAACAGTTGGAACTGGACATGGAACAACAGACTGGTTCTAAATAGGAAAAGGAGTACACCAAGGCTGTACATTGTCATCCTGATTATTTAACTTATATGCAGAGTACATCATGAGAAACGCTGGGCTGGAAGAAGCACAAGCTGGAATCAAGATTGCTGGGAGAAATATCAATAAGCTCAGATATGCAGATGACACTACCCTTATGACAGAAAGTGTAGAAGAACTAAAAAGCCTCTTGATGAAAGTGAAAGGGGAGAGTGAGAAAGCTGGCTTAAAGCTCAACATTCAGAAAACTAAGATCATGGCATCTGGTCCCATCACTTCATGGAAAATAGAGGGGGAAACAGTGGAAACAGTATCAGACTTTACTTTTGTGTGCTCCAAAATCACTGCTGAAGGTGACTGTAGCCATGAAATTAAAAGCTTACTCTTTGGAAGGAAAGTTATGACCAACCTAGATAGGATATTAAAAAGCAGAGACATTACTTTGCCAACAAAGGTCTGTCTAGTCAAGGCTACGGTTTTTCCAGTAGTCATGTATGGATATGAAAGTTGGACTAGAAAGAAAGCTGAATGCTGAAGAAATGGTGCTTTTGAACTGTGGTGTTGGAGAAGACTCTTGAGAGTCCCTTGGACTGCAAGGAGATCCAACCAGTCCATCCAGAAGGAGATAAGTCCTGGGTGTTCATTGGAGGGACTGATGTTGAAGCTGAAACTCCAATACTTTGGCCACCTCATGTGAAGAGTTGACTCGTTGGAAAAGACCCTGATTTTGGGAGGGATTGGGGGCAGGAGGAGAAGGGGACAACAGAGGATGAGATGGCTGGATAGCATCACAGACTCGATGGGCATGAGTTTGAGTAAACTCTGGGAGTTGGTGATGGACAGGGAGGCCTGGCGTACTGCGATTCAGGGGGTCACAAAGAGTTGGACAGGACTGAGTGACTGAACTGAACTGAACTGAAGTATTTAAAAATACAAACAGGATATAAGAAAGCTGATTTCTCAGTTAAGTTGCTACTCTATGAAACACGCGTCTTCACATAGTCTTGCTTGTCTTAAATTTTTTGTAGGCTTAGAATATCACAAGCAAAGAGCTTGCAGTGATTTGCTCAAGGCCTATTCTGGTGATGTTAAGAAATGGTAGAGGAAGATTTTCCTTAGCTTACCTATTCCCCATATCTTATCTTCTCAAGGCTGAGCTCTACATCTGCCAAGATTACAACTGGCTGATCATAATGAGTTACCATCCTGATATGTTAAAGGATAAGACTAAGGACAGTCCTCAAGGCCTTTCTTCTCTTTCAGGGTAAAGTACAGTTTAATGGTGACCTCCAAAAGATGAAGATCTTGGTTTTCTTTTTCTAACCTAAATATATTCTTTGTGACCCCATGGACTGTAGCCTACCAGGCTCCTCTGTCCATGGGAGTTTCCAGGCAATAGTACTGGAGTGGATTGCCATTTCCTTCTCCACTAAATATACTAGGTCTTGAGAATTTTAGAATGTGTAAGAGGAAACCACTGGAGAATGTAATTTGGGTGTGTGACTACTTTTGTTAGCCCTGAGTCATAGCAGAGGCAGTCACATCTACTAATCATATTGGGGTGAGCCTGTGGTTTTCCCTCTGATGATATCAGAGTATTTACTATTGCTGGAAACACATCCTAATTCCTACAGAAACTGGAGTTTTTGATAACTGGATCAAAAGACATGTGTGATTTCTGCAAAATGTCTAGTCCTCTATTCTGTGGTAGTGAAACATGTTCTTCCTAAGTATCTATAATCTTTTATTTATGGTATATAAGCCTGAATTATCAAAGAATTAATTAAGATGTCCATGAGTGATAAGCTGCAGTAAGGAAGATTCTGATTTAGGGAGTATTAACCCACCATGTAAACTTTTTGGCAGCTGAGAAAAATGCTGAACCAGGAAAAGATGTTTTAGTGTGTTCTCTGCATGGACACAGGGAAAATCTTTAAACCAGTGTAAATAGAAGTGAATACTTTCTGTGTTTCAGACATAGCTTTTTTAACAATGACTATTGACAAAGTTCTGTTTGCTAGCCCAGATATTTTGTGCTGCAGCTCAGGAATATTTTTCATGTTTCCATATTTTTTCAAGTCTTTTTGATCTATAGGAGAAAGAATTTTCACATAGTCTTTCGCCATCTGCTTTTAATTTGCTACTAGAATACCTCGGCCTTGCACTGATCTACTTCCTCTTTGACAGAGCTGCATTACTATGCCTCACCTAGTAACCTTAAATTCAATTCTGGCTTTGCTCTCTGACTAGCATACAGGAATGTTCACATGAATATGTGTGATAATGTATACATCATTATGTCCAAACATCTTTAAAACCCGGATGATATTAGCTTCTAAACTTGCAAAATTCTATTTGTATTTCTCCATCGGAAAAATCAACAGCTTAAAACACTTTGATGACTCTTATCCAGAATGATGGGGTCTCCAAACTTCTGTTTTCCTGTAGCACCACTGATAAACACTTTTGAGCCTCTGTCTCCAGTTTTCTTCATTTAAAAATGAACTGTTATACTAATATGTATGTTTTAAAATGCATGCTAAAAGTTGAACATTTTTGAATGAGAAAATAAAAATAATTAGATATATAATTTCAACCCCTTTTCTCTCCAAATGACTTATGCTTTCCTTGAGAGAAATTCATCTTATGCATCTCTTTTTGGAGACTCTTGGTCCCAGATATGGCAGGAGCATTTTAACTTTTATTCTTGCCTTTTAATTTAATCCATTAAATTCATCTCCACTTAGCTACCATGGTGATTCGTATGAAGTGTATAGTTGGCCCTGTGACTCCACTGTGTAAAGTGGTTCAGGAGCAATCTCTCTTGGGATGAAGTCTAAGCCCTCTTGAATAATGCTTTTCACACCCTTTTTCCTAGCTGCCTTCCCATCTTAATCTCTCATCCTTTGGTGAAGACTTCCCATCTTAGTAACATGAAGTAACTGGTACTTTAGATATATACATCTTACTTGACATCACTCAATGCCTTTGGCTCATTTTATTTTTTTCACCTAGAATAAGGTTCATATTCTTCTTGACTCACCATTAAATTCATTCTTCAAAATTCATCCCAAGCATATCCATTTCTAAGCATCTTACCCAGGGTTATTTTAACCACTAGATATTAGAGGCATAGAGAAAGGGCCTATTGGGTTAACTAAGGCCCATTATAAATGTAAGCAACCAGAGGGAGAACAAAAAGTCTGCAAAATTAATATGAATAAATGTTTAATTAAATACTTCATATAACATGTCATTATATCAACCAATCAGCTGCTACTACTAAATATTTTATAGTATATAAAAATTATATTCATTTGTGTTGTGGGCAGCATTTTAATAGGTTTGTTGACATGAGCTGGAACCCAGAAACTAGTAAAATGTCCTTGCCTTTTTGGTGTTAGCGTATAATTTGAGCAAACCTCTCTTAGATCACTAAGTCTCTTGTATTGAGACAGTCTCAAATGCCTGTCTCTTTTACTTTTTCCAGAAAATAGTAATCATCATTTTAGAATGAAAAGACTGCATATCAGGATTTAATTTGTTCCTTAGCATTTTATAAAACAAAATGCTGAACATTCAAAATTTTAAGTTTTGGCTGTGATGCATAGCATGTGGGATCTTAGTTCCAAAATCAGGGATCAAACCCACGCCCCCTGCATTGGGCGTACAGTGTGTTTAACTACTGGATTACCAGGGAAGTCCCTCAAAGTTTTAAATATGAAAATAATACTAAATACTTAATTGATATTAAGTCAGTTAAGTATAAACATATATAAACATATTATAAAGCACTAAGTAAAATTCAAGTTTATGAAACTCTAAATATTATACCTATATCTTTATTCCAATATAGTAAATTAAAGTGATAAGGATTATTTAAAAAAAAAACATATGAAAGAAGACATATGTATTAGATAAAATTATGAAAACTATTTGATTTTTAAAAATAAGCAATCATTTATAAATGATGTCATAAAAATATGTCAATTCTTGATTTGGAAATGGGTTTTTAAAAAATTATTCCAGTGGATCAATTAATTATTTCTAAATCTATACCACTTGGAGAAATATCAAGGAAAAAATATAAAGCCAAATATATTCCTCTAATTACTTCATCTTTAAAGAAAATCATTTTTGTTTGTTAATTTTAGAAGAGCATTGTAGGGAATTCCCTGATGGTCCAGTGGTTAGGACTCAGTGCTTTCATTGCCATGGCCCAGGTTCAATCCATTGTCTCGGAAATAAGACCCCAGAAATCATGCAACTCAGCCAAAACAAACAAACAAACAACAACAAAACAGAGTGTTGTATACTTTTCTGAAACTTCATCCAATCCTTTCATTAGTAACCATATGTATTTTTGTTTCAAAGAAAGAACCCCTAGTTCATCTCTGTTTCCTTTGTTTTCATTGCATGTAGATGGAAAATTCAATGCAAGATTACTTTATCAATATCAATATTGGCACATTTGAGTTCCATTTGCTCAGGAATTCTTTGTGCTAGAGTAAGAATTACTTTTGCAGCCTCAAATTGGCTTTGTCAACTCTCATTTTCTAAGTCCTATAGAACTTAATGAAATTTTAGAAGAATAATTTTAAGTGAGAGCAACTTTTTAGCATTTGTGATTTTAATGCTGTATGTATCTCCTGGGTAGAGAGAATATTCATTCCACAAGTGATTTTATCATAAATTGATAAGTTTTCATTGATGCTGATCTCAAGAGATTCTTATATTCATTCATATTTACATTTGCCAAAGAACTTGATGTTTTCAAATGGATTTGAATTACTGTCCAGCATCCTTTCATTGCAATCTGAATGACTCTGTCTATTATTTCCTGTAGGGCAATTCTGGTAGTAACAAACTGTTTCAGCAGTTGTTTATCTGGCAAATGTCTAAATTTCTTGGTCATTTTTGAAGGAAAGTTTTGCTATATATAGAACTCTTGGTTGACATTTTTTCTTTCAATATTTTAAATATGCAATCCCACAGCCTCTGGCCTATAGATTTTGTCCTGAGAAATCTGACAACTTTATTGAAGATCCCTTGTATGTGATGAGTCACCTTGCTGCTTTCATAATCATTTCTTTGTCTTTATATGCACAGTCTTTATGAATTTATCTTACTTGACGTTTATTAAACTGTTTATATTTGTATATCCAAACTTTTTGTCAAATTTGGGAAAGTGGGGTTGATTACTTCTTTAAATCAACTTGCTGTATGTTTTTCCTCTCTATTCTCCTTCTAGGACTCCCGTAATGTGTATATTGTTGTGTTTGATAGGTCCCATAAGTCCTTTAGGCTTCGTTCATTTTTATTCTTATTTTTTCCTCAGATTCAACCATTTCAAATGATTTGCCTTCATGTTCACTGCTGTTCTTGATTAACTTAATATTGAATGTCTCTTGTGCATCTTTCAATTCAGTTATTACAGGCATACCTTGAAGATACGGGTTTAGTTTCAGAGTATAGCAATAAAGCAAATATTGTAATAAAATAAGTCACTTTTTTCTGTTTCCCAGTGCATATAAAATTTATATTTACACTATACTATAGTCTAGGTGTGCAATAGCATTATGTTGAAAAGAAACAATGCAATACCTTAATTAGAAAATACTTCCTTACTACAAATGCTAACCATAGTCTGAACCTTCTGCAAGTCATAATCATTTTGTTGGTGTAGGGTCTTGCCTTAATGACTGCTGGTTGATCAGGGCGGTGGTTTCTGAAGGTTGAATTGGCTGTAGCAATTTCTTAAAATAAGACAACAATGAAGTTTGCAGTGTAGATTGACTTTTCCTTTTACAAATGATTTCTTTGTAGCATGCAATGCTGTTTGATAGCATTTTATCCATAGCAGAATGTCTTTAAAGATTGGAGTCAAAATTATCAAATTGTCTCTTATTTATCAATGAAATTAAAGTAATAGTCTAAATCTTTTGTTGTAATTTAAACAATGTTAATAGCATCTTCATGAGAAGTAGATTGCATCTCAAGAATCTCTGTTCATTCATAAGAAACACCTCCTCATGCATTCAAGATTTATCAGGAGATTGAAGCAATTCAGTCATTTCTTCAGTCTCCGCTTCTAATTCTGTGAAAATTATCAATATGTGATACAGAGACACAAAGTGAACAAATGCTGCTGGAAAAAAAATATGGCACTTATAGACTTGCTTAATATAGGGTTGCTACAAAACTTCAATCTGCAAAACTATGCAGTATCTTCTAAGTGCAATATTGTGGAGCACAATAAAACAAGGTATGCTTGTATGTTTTTCAGACTCAATTTTAGTTTCCTTTGTGCTTAATTTCTTGTCTTCAAGGGTCTGTGAGTCTAGAGTCTCCTTATGGTTTTCACAAGACATTACTCTTGCTTCCTGCAGCTTTTACTAGCATTAAATCTGTGCACTTCTGTCCTTCTGTGCTTCAAACTGGCAAAACATAGACCCTTAGGTAGCTTGGAGACAGGTTATGAAGTTGCAAGTTTGGTCCACCCTGTTCTTTCCAGGTCACTGGATAGGACCAGGGACTGACTAGACTGCTACTTCCCCCAAACTAACTGGGGCAACGGTAAGTTAAAACACCATGAATCTCCTACCATTTTGTATATGGCCTTTTCTTGATTGGGTGCTTGCTTGGTTGCTGTACAACTTTAATTTCCAGAGTGTCTCTAAAGTTATTTTATTTAGGTTCAATTTTTTATTTGTGTTTCTACAAGAGAATGATATTCTGAACCATCCTGGTCTACAATCTTGTTGATGTCACCAATTACAGAATTTTAAAAATATGTAATAGAGATTTCATTTGGAATAGCCCTGGTCTGCATTATTTGGCCTCTACTAGTGTAGTTACTTCCTTACAACTCCAGTTTTCTCCTCTATGGCTCATTTTCTGCATGGGCTTTGATGTAGTTCATCCAGTGGGGCTTCAGTATTGATTCCTCTAAAAGAAACTTTCAGAACCATTAACTCTGGGCAGCAGTTTTCCTCTGACCAGAAAGTATTTTGAAGAGGTTTTATGCCAACTGAAGAATGAAGAACCTTGTGAAGGCAGAGATAAAAACCTATTTCAGAGGATTCTTCTCATTATGTTGCTTTTGGAGGTAGGGGTCGCAAGCCCATTTCCTGCTCAGAGGCTGATGGAGTTGCAGGAACACATAAGGAAAAGGGCCTAAGTGGACTTTAGGTGAAAGTTTCAGGGATGGGGATTGGGAAGGTCAGATACAGGAGAATAGTGAGAAAAGTTATTAACATGTCCAAAATAATTTTGTATTCTCTATTCCCCCTTCCCATTCTTAATATCTCCAAGTAATGTGATCTATCAAAAATATTGTATGACAATCTGATTCCTCTTTGTATTCCCAGTATCAGATAGGGTATATCATTCACTCAATTGATGTTCAATACATGTTGAACTGAAATGACAATTATCTAGACTTAAAAATGGTTCTTATTGCCAGCCTTTAATATATACCTTTCCTACAAGAAAGTTTTTATTCCCAAATAGTGTTACATGAACCAGCCCTTCCATAAAAATATGACAAATATTTAAGGTTAAAATATATATAAAACATTGAAAAATGCATATTACTTTTATTTCTGTGAAGTATGAAGGAGATTATGGGGATGGTAAATACTAATTTTCTTTGACATAAAATTTTCTAACTCTTAATCTCTTAACAAACTCGTCAATCAATCAGTGAAATAGTTGTATTCAGGATGTTTTTGTACAGGGTTTTACAAGGTGCTATCAGACATATTAAAAATGTTATAATTCTGGTCTTAGGAGAACAATATATTATGCCTGTTCTTGTTTCACTAGGGAATGCATTTATTTTTTCCAAATGGGACTCTATTATCCTAAACTTATTTTAGCTTTTGGTGAGTGAAATATGAAAGATATGAAGATATCAACTTAATTTTCTTTTGAAAGCCAGCCTTGTATGTAGAAATGAGCCTTCCATTTGACAGAAGAAGATCTCAGTTCTACTACAATCCACTAATGTGTCATTGTTCAAGGAAATTTGACTCTCCATTTCCTTTTCTATAAAATAAGGATAGTCACAGTTCCCTTATATACCTAACTGAGTTTTTACAGGGTCCAAGTGAGAACATGTGTAAGAAGATACTATAAAATGTGATTTCTTGCAATGGTCTTTTCTTTGAACCTTCCTTTTTTGTTCTGCTGTCTCTATTGTAAAAAACAGACACTCAATAGATTGGGGGACAGAAATTGTCAGAATGAATGCCCAAGGTCATATCCATCGAGAGGATGGATTGCCAACAAATCTTTATGAATTGGAAACAGGAATGTTTGGAGAGCGTGTGTGTGTGCGTGTGTGTGATATTATATCGTATCTTACTCTGCTCATAATTCTCCAAGGGCTTTTCAACCTCAGTTCAGTCGCTCAGTCGTGTCCGACTCTTTGCGATCCTATGAGCAGCGGCACGCCAGGCCTCCCTGTCCAATACCAACTCCCAGAGCCTACCCAAACTCATGTCCATTGAGTTGGTGATGCCATCCAACCATCTCATCCTCTGTCATCCCCTTCTCCTCCTGCCCTCAATCTTTCCCAGCATCAGGGTCTTTTCCAAGGAGTCAGCTCTTTGCATCAGGTGGTCAAAGTATTGGAGTTTCAGTTTCAACATCAGTCCCTCCAATGAACACTCAGGACTGATCTCCTTTAGGATGGACTGGTTGGATCTCCTTGCTGTCCAAGGGGCTCTCAAGAGTCTTCTCCAACACCATAGTTCAAAAGCATCAATTCTTCAGTGCTCAGCTTTCTTTATAGTTCAACTCTCACATCCATACATGACTACTGGAAAAACCATAACCTTGACTAGATGAACCTTTGTTGACAAAGTAATGTCTCTGCTTTTTAATATGCTATCCAGGTTGGTCATAACTTTCCTTCCAAGGAGTAAGCATCTTTTAATTTCATGACTGCAATCACCATCTGCAGTGACTTTGGAGACCAAAAAAATAAAGTCAGCCACTGTTTCCACTGTTTCCCCATCTATTTTCCATGAAGTGATGGGACAGATGCCATGATCTTAGTTTTCTGAATGTTGAGCTTTAACCCAACTTTTTCACTTTTCCTTTCACTTTCATCAAGAGGCTCATTAGTTCTTCACTTTCTGCCTTAAGGGTGGTGTCATCTGCATATCTGAGGTTATTGATATTTCTCCCAGCAATCTTAATTCCAGCTTGTGCTTCTTCCAGCCCAGCATTTCTCATGATGTACTCTGCATATAAGTTAAATAAGCAGGGTGACAATATACAGCCTTGATGTACTCCTTTTCCTATGTGGAACCAGTCTGTTGTTCTATGTCCAGTTCTAACTGTTTTCAACTAGATAGCATAAAATCCTTTTCAACCTGGTTAGCATAAAATCCAATGTCCTTTCTATGGCCTTCAAGACCATTTCTCTTACTTCAAACTTATTTTTCCCTCACTCCCCTCCACTCCTATATCTTTTCTGTTTCACAAACATCCCAAGCCCATTTTCCTCTCAGGGGTTGTGTATTTCTATTTTTTCTCTCAGGCTCTCAATCTGAGAGTTACTTGACGCAGACTTTCTTTATTCAGGTTTCTACTCAAAGGTAACTTCTTCCAAGAGGCCTTGACTGATAAAATATGTAAAATAGTATTCTCTCCTGTCTCTCAAATCCTATGGTCTGACTTTATTTCTGTTCACAGCACATAAAGCTGCCTCTCTTTGCTTTATATATACATTTTTTACTATTTGTATCTCCTGCAAGGAAGGAGGGGCTTCCTTCCTCACACTCCAGGAAGGCAGGGGCTTGTCTCTTATTTTTCCAGATCTACATTCAATACCTATCACATTGTAGATGCACAATGAGTAATTATTTAATGAATAAATGATTGGCTGCAAGGAGATCAAACCAGCCAATCCTAAAGGAAATCAGTCCTGAATATTCATTGGAAGGACTGATGCTGAAGGTGAAGCTCCAGTACTTTGGCCACCTGATGCGAAGAACTGACTCATTGGAAAAGCCCCTGATGCTGAGAAAAACTGAAGGCCGGAGGAGAAGGGAATGACAGAGGATGAGGTGGTTGGGTGGCATCACCAACTCAATGGACATGAGTTTGAGTAGGCTCTGGGAGTTGGTGATGGACAGGGAAGCCTGGCATGTTGTAGTCCATGGGGTTGCAGAGTCGAACACAACGTAGTAACTGAACTGATTATCGTTGAGTTAATGAACAAATATCAGTGTATATCTCATGAACTCTACATAAGATTTGTAGCCAAGTCTATATTTTTTGAAATGTTATCTCTTGATGTGAATGAAACACCTGGTCACAGATAATAGAACTTAGCTTTCCCCACGTTTCAAAATAGTCCACTCTTTTGCTCTTACCTCAAAAGCCTGGTTGAATTCTTTTAAGCCATTGCTTTGAAGTCATTTGTATCTTTTTCTAAAGCCATTTAATGAGATGGAAATAACCATGCATGAAGCACTTTTAGCATAGCCTTTACAAAGTTAGCGTCTGCAATTTAGAATTCTTGTTAGATAACTCACTGGAGAAAAATGTATTCATTTATATCAGATTTTTCTATCACAGGTGATTTTTGAAGATATTTTCCAAGTAAGTTAAAATATTAGGTTATAGCAAAGTGACAAGACACAGATCCCCGAAAGATTGAAATCCAGACTGGGGTCACGTGGAAGTCAGTGGACAGTTTTGCTGGCGGCGTCACCATGAAGGCAGTGAGAGGCAACTCCATGCATGACTGTGGCTTAACTGCTGGCACGGCTGCCAAGGTTGAGGAAAACAAAATTAATTGTAATTAAAGAAATTCTGCATGTTGGTGCCCTAAACACTTACGAGAGTAACTGCCCTGCGAGCTGAGGAAAAATTAGAGAAAATGAGAAACTGTAGAGACCGTAGCCCAGTTGTGTTGGCTCTGACTTGACCACCACAGTAATACTGAGTTTGGTATTGCTGCAGTAATTTTTTTAGCTGCAGTAATTTTTTTAGCTACAGAATTTGGTGAAGTGGACTGAGATACAGGAGGAAACCTATAATTCTCTATTACATAGAGACTGAGTGTTCGTAAA